>NC_056733.1:1554096517-1554376517 GCF_019279795.1 Protopterus annectens
CCAGCGAGGTGCTCAACTGCAAACATTGTCAGCCAGGATGCCTTCATATTGGGTTGGTCCCCA
The DNA here is from genome assembly GCF_019279795.1 of Protopterus annectens. NCBI lineage: Eukaryota > Metazoa > Chordata > Ceratodontiformes > Protopteridae > Protopterus > Protopterus annectens. The sequence goes on from NC_056733.1 coordinate 1,554,096,581, forward strand.
GTGGTGTGGATCCCAAACATGAGGGGACCCAGGTCCACAACCTGTGGGACTCCACTCATGACTGTTCAGCAGTCTGACATGGAGTCTGCTGCTTTCACACTGTGGGTTCTATCTGTGAGCCAGTTTGCAGGCCACCTACTGATGTGGGAGTTGCTGCCTACCTAAGTGTGTTTGTGCATGATTCCTAAGTGGGGAGTGATATTCCAGGATTAGATGGGCTGCCTATCTTGTTATCTATTCCATACTGTCACATAGTTATTGCACATGGCACAATGCTTATATGGCTGTAGAATTTCTACAGGTCCACCTACAGTGGATGACAACTGTGGACCTTTTAATGTGGACACTGGAACATCTACTGGGTGGGCAACAGCAAAAAGTAGCAAAACCAGCCCCCAATGGATATGGTTCTCACACAAATGCAAGAACCCCCCCCAGACAGGATACTGTTTTTAGACACAACCCCCCCAGACAGGATACTGTTTTTACACACACACACACACACACACACACACACACACACACACACACACACACACACACACACACACACACACTTACCAGAACTGAGATTCAAACCCCTATCTATTTATTGCTACTACAGTGTTATGCTCCACAGAGCTTATAGGGTGAAGGTTGTCCAAAGGTACTTCTAAGGTGAGGAACATCACCAGCTCTTGTAAAGTATGGCAATGAGTGATGTACTGGGTGAGAGAGGCCACAACATACTTTAAACTACACATGTACACACTTTTGCCAGCACTGGGTTTAGAAATCCTACCTAACTAGTTACTTATAACTATAGTGTTATGCAGTTATCTCACACGCCGCAGAGCTTACAGGGCTGAGGCCTGATGAAAGAGACTTCTAAGGTGACTGATATCTGTAGAACTGCTAAAGTAGGGCAATGGGGAGTGTATTGAGTTTGAATGGACCTAAAATCTTCAACATATAAACACACACACACACACACACACACACATTTACATTTGTCAGGACTGAGATCAAAACTCCTACCTAAGTAGTTATTTTACTATAGTGTTACGCCATTATCACACACACTGCAGAGCTTATAGGGATGAGGTCTGATGAAAGGGACTTCTATGGTGACAGACATCTTCAGGACTGCTAAAATAGGGCAATGGGAAGTTAACTGGGTGGGAAAGTCCTGTTAATTCCTAGATCTTACTGACAATTCTCTAAGTGTATGAGCATGCCCAGTGTGACCTTCTATAGTAAAAGTGGGACTCCATTCCAGGGATTGTTGTACTCCAGTCTGGTTTGTTTTGTGTTGCAGCCATATCTCTCAACCTGTTGGTGCAAGATATATGGAGATGGCCTATCCAAATAGGGAGACAATGGACCATATGGTGATTGTGACTATTTCTCTTAGTAATGTATGGGTTGCTAGGGTTACAGGTTTTGTTTAAGCAGACGTCTGACATATATGATGTTTGACATTGTCAAGTATTGTTTCAGTATCTCATGACATACCTCCTCAGATCATCACAGTGATTTAGAGGAATACAGGATGGATGATGGTCACACCAATATTATGGGCTAAATGTTAGGTATTCTTGCACAATCCAGTCTGTTGAGAGGTGTACCAAAAACCAATTGACTGCTGGAGCAGTGGAAATGGCCCAGCACCTTGGTAATATATTACAATGGTGGAATCTCTGTACATTTCTGTTCTGGCATGGTTTGATTTCCAGTCCACGGTTGGATAATATAAGTCAGGCATGATCAGGGTGACAGGCAGAATCCAGGTAGACTTGTAGGGGATAAGATATGTGTTGGTGTGTGTGTGTCCTGGGTCAGATATGTTGGTCTATAGCTACAAGTACTTTGCATAGGGGTTTTCACAAAGATTGACTGCACTTGGAGGGTCTTGTGTGTGCCAGACTGTTTGACCAGCCTGGAGGTGTGTGTGTGTCTCACATACATGTATGGCCCACCTCATTTGGCTTGGATGGCCACATTTTGGGGTCATGATGTGCATAGGATAAGTGATCAGGGAAGGGTGTGTTACTCACCATGGCTGTTGGCTAGGGTTCTGTGGATGCAGACATGTCCCCATTTTCCAAGGTTAGGACTGCCTGCAATGAATGCATTCCCATGTTTAGACTCTTAGCCCTGCCTGTTGACTGTACAGAATTTCACAGAATGTCCAGATTCATGACTCATATATCTGGTTGGTTACCCAAATGAGTGTGGTTTTCAAGAAAAAGTGTTTTGCAAGTCACTCAGGGTTGAAGTCAGATATTACTGACAGTTGACATTGCAGTTTCAGACTTCATACCCTTCAGATATTCCATACTAATACAATCATTACATCAACTTTCTAACATTATTAGAATAGTATTTCAAAGGTGTCCTTCTCTTTGGACCTTTATTACCCCATTATTCATGGCTTTATCCAGATTTCTGGCTCTCTGAGGCTGGCAGGTTTGCTCCTAGCAGTTAGCAGCATGGCCTTTCTTTGCATTTTGTAGATTGTGTTATGTTGGTGTTATGGACCCCATAACACTCCATAACAGGGCTCTGTGGGTAAGGCATGGACATTTGTCAGAGGCCTGTAGGCCAGGTGTGACAGATGCAGGTCATCTGTAGCAAGGCAGTGCATTCTGATGGCCATATGTTCCCAGGCTGCCAGGCAGTGGACACTCCTAGGATGGCATCAGTAAGTTGACTGGGTGTTACTGACAATTACTTTCTGTTCATGTTGAACCATCACGCTAGTTGACAGCTGGATGATGCTTAAGGTTAGGGACATGTTACTGCATTTCTACAAGACAGTGGGTGGGGGGAGGGACTGACACATCTGTACGCAATACACATTTGTACAGACTGTGCAGATATTTGCTTAACATTTTGGTCCTGTTTAGCATAGTGGTGTGTCCTATCTTTCAGACTACATGAATAACAGTATTGACCACAGGTCAGATTGCTCTGGCATAAACATTTTTAGTTTCATACTTCTTACCTTTCAGAGCCATACTGCCACTGCCAGACCTGCTGTGATATCACTGTGTAAGGCTCTAGGTGGGAATTCCATGGATATCACTATATGGGGGCCTATGCCAGACATTTCTGCATGGTTTTCTACAGTTGATCTGCTGGGTGAGGCTGGGGGTGAATATGGGATCCCCACTTTGACATCCATGCATTTGACCTATGACCCCCTCAGTTACCTGGCTCACCACATATACTGCAGTGGTATTTATCAACTAGGGTGGTACTGCATAGTGTGGGTAAGCCAGTATTGGACATACACATCCTGCTGTCCCACATTGCTGTCAGTTGTCTGCTGCTATCCCTGTAAGCCACCCCATTCCCTTGCATTCCCTTGAATGCCTGATTCAATACCATAGAAATGCTATCAGAACATTCTACTCCATTCATTTATTGTTAAGAGGATGCACTTACCTTGTGCCTGAGGCTGTTGTGAGGACGGTGCTTGAGGGCTGACTATGTTGGATGCATGCAGTACACTGCCTATACATGGTACGGTATAGGTGGTGTGATGTTTGGCATCCATTTTTTTCTGTGTGTGAGTCAGAGAGAGATATCAGTCCCTTGGTCCCTACAGTGTCAGTGTATGTGCTATATGTTGCCTCTTTGACAAGGTCAGGGCATACTGGGCATGCCTCCATTGTCTACATTGTCAGGATCAGGATGTTCCTCCTCCGAGTCCCTCTGTGCCTGTGGAGGCCTTCGCAATGGTGGGGGGCTATGTGGCCCTTCTCTGTTTTGTTCCTGCTGCAGCTGTTTTTGCAGGATCATACTGTGTAGCATGGAACATACTATGAACATGTGTGCACATGTGGCTGGAGAGTACAGCAAGGCTCTACTGGATATGTCAAGGCAGCGGAACTGTGACTTGAGCATCTCAAGCACATGCTCTATAATGATGCTGGTTTGTGTGTGTGCCTCATTATGGTGTTCTTGTGTGGGTGTGTGTTTATTTCTGATGTGTGTCATCAGCCACGGCTCCAGTGCATAGACAACATCCCACACCAGATGGCCATATGCAAATGCCTGGTACAGCTGTGAAAAATGCCAGATGTGGGAGTCATGATAGCTTCCAGGGCTGCCAGCACACACATTCATGATAATGCCATGGGTATTGCACACAACCTGCCAGTTGATGGAGTGGAATCCCTTGCAGTTTAAGTAGACCCTACCCTGGTCACTGGGTGGTGCTTTGATGTGGATGTGTATACAGTCTATGGCACCCAGTGTCTCTGGGTAGTCTGCTACATGGTGGAAGAGTTGCATATTGCTGATCCTCTCCTCACGGGTGATGGGAAAGTAAATGTGTTCAGCGATATGTGGCTGCATGGCATCCAGGAACTGCTGGATTATCCTGGAACCAGATGCCTGTGAGACCCATATGCTATCCCAGTTGGTCTTTGAAAAGTACTTGTTGCTAATATTCTTAAGGCTACACATACCTTGGTATCCATTGGGATGGGTTACCCTCTGCTGGCTCTGGTTCTGAGATGAGGCCGGCACAGCTCAATAAGTTGCTGATGTATGTCCCTGTCCACCCTGTAGTGTTCTACTATCTCCAGGTCATGTAGCCCCTGGGTCTGAACACTCTTCTTCTCATCCTCGGTCTGAGTCGGTTGTCAGCATTATCCTCCTCTGTTCCCTGGGCCTCTTGCACATACTGATAGATTAAAGTGACAGCAGCCTCTAACATTTTTTGTTAGTTTTGTAAGTTAAAATTACCCCATATGTGTAGACATATGGTGCAGAGTTTGTTGGAAAAAACAGACTGAAATGTGTTTGCATAGATTATAGTGGTGTGCTGCAGATGCTGCCTGTGTGATTGGTTGACTTTGAGAAATTCCACCTGCCAGCTATTTTACTTGTATTTGAGTGGCTGTATTTTGCTCTTTCCCTTTTTTTTCCCACTTCTCACTTCCACCCCTTTTAAGCCCTGAGGTGTGGTGCACAAACTCTCTGCCTAAATGTAAACAATGTTGCTATTTCCATTTTTTTTTAGTCCCAGTGCACGCCGCTCACACCTGTTTAGCTAAGATAAGCACATTTTAGCAGAAGTGGCCCTCTCCTGGACACGAACACAGTCTTCATTTCATGGTGTAAGACATTGCAGAATCAGACACACCCCCTTGCTTAGTTGCACTTAGCTAAGCGCAAACCCTGGAAACGGAGCTCCAATGTACTTACAGCAAGCATGACACACCCCCTTTTCATGTTAGCTGCTCCTCCTGCCTACACCATCCTGTTCTAGCACCTACATGGTTAGGTGCAGTGTGTGGACTTAGAATCGTTTGTGATTCAGTAAATTTCCCCTCATTTCCATACCCCACTGCCTTAGTCCATAGTTACTGCTCTGACACGGAGCCTTTTCCCTTGACTATAATGGCAAAATGCAGATTTCCCCTAAAATTGAGTTTTAATATTTTTTTTTTCAGCAAGATCCCGTTTGCACGCCACTACCCTATGTTTAAGCGTCTGAGATCGGCCAAAAAATTCTTTGATTTTTTTATTAAATTAAACACTTTCCCATGCCAATGGCCATATATTTGGCCATTGGCATGCCTAAAGTTTATAATACATGGTTTTATTTGAGCTGTCGTGCCTCCATTTTGTTATTTGTAGAAATGTATTCGGTTAGAAACTGAACACATTTCTGCAACTAGCACTGTTCCTCCACAGATGCCTGCCTGCTTTCTGGATCACTAATTCACATAATTTGCATGTTTTTCACAAGAAAATGAGGTAATTAGAATTCTGCATGGCTTTCCATGCAGGAACAGTGTCAGCAGGCTCTTGCACATCAGATCGACTTTTTTCTGACGCGCTCGGCGGTCATATTCCGTGCAGGAGCAGCTACACTGTTCCTGCATGGAAATTTTTGTTTAATGAATCCCATGGCATGTCTTTGTAATTATACAGATGTTTATTTTCTCAAGTGTGAGGATAGCGTGGAGGGAGAGTCATTTTTTTATTTAGATGCCTGGCACTGAGCAGAAACATCTTGAGGTTCAGTTAGTTGATTTGGCTATGTCAGTAGGTTTGTCAATTTGGCATTGCCTAAAAAAAGCACTATGGGGTAGATATGTTTTAGCCAGTGTTTGAAAGCCTAAATGGGACAAGTGCAGACCATCCTTGGCAAAACAATGTAGTCTGTTAATGATGTCCTCTGAAGCTGACAAATATTTGACCCCCTTAAAATGAGACAAGAAAGACAGCCAAGTATTAAACTCAATAATATTTTCTCATAGTGCGACATCACCTTCATTGATGGTAATATGCTACTCAGTGCTAGTCTCATACCAGGCTGAGACAAGTAGACTGAAAGCTCCATAATGTCTCTTTTCATATAGTCCAGGGAGTCATGTCTTATGGCACTTACACCTACATGGACTAAGATGGAATCATACTGCTGCTACCTGTGGTATAATGATTTGAATGCATGCATGCTGGATCCTGAGTCCTTGTTCAGCCTAGTTAGAAGGGTATCAGTATGTCTTACAATGTAGTTCCCTGTGATGACAGTCCTGGGAAGTATGTTTGTTTGCCTTAAGGGCTTAGAGTTTGGGGTTTCATTGAGTGTAATTGCATGCATGGTTTTAGGTGTTGTCTTTTCTGAGTGCCTTTGGGATTGTTGATGCATAGCTTTGTCACTGAGCAGTCCTGGTAATCACTGCTACTTTGGAAGATTGCTTTTAACTGCCTCAGCACATGTTAGTCTATGTGTGTGCTGTGTGTTGTGTGCTGTGTGCTGTGTGAGCCGGGTATTGATTGTGGGGTATCATCAACAACTTGATGTGAGCTTTTATGCAACAGTTTAGCCTTCACTGTCTTTGTACAAGTACACCTCGTGTATATTGTGTCTATTAGGATTAAGGTTGTCAGTAAATATGAGACAATTGCTACATTGTCTGAAGATGCCTGTATTGACCAAGCAGGCTACAGAGAAGTTAGGAAACTGCATATCCATGCTGTCCAGTACTTTGATTGGTGAGCTACAAGAAGATGGTGTATTGGGGTTAGAAAGCTATTAAGGGTGCTTTGCTAGTGCAAATTAATAAGAGTGCTTTACAGAGGCAGATGATAATAACCATTACTAAATTCTATTAACTTTAATGTTTGCACAATAATGAAATCTATTAAATCTAAAGGTATTGCCATTTAACACCCGGCTAGCTGCTCCAAGCTTTTTGGTATGGAAGGTATTTGTTTTATATTTACTGCATAACAAGTTAAGTTTTATGGACTGTTCTATAGGAAACTTTTGCTTTCTATGTGTTTGCTACTGTACAGGGCACTGCTAACTGCCATTGCATGATGATCAGTTCTATACAAATGTGCTGAATTTATAGCAGCATAGAAAAAACAGAAAAATAACTAGTCAGACTTTTGATTGATAAAAGGACTACATTTTGAGCTTTTTGTGTGTTTCCCAAGTCAGATATACTAGGCAAAAACCTCATGCCAACAGATGAATAATCCCAATCCTCCTAATGTAAAAGCATAGTAGAAGAGACTCATATGTGTAAGGCTACCACAAACTAACTGGAAATTCCTTGCTGAAAGTGATTTCAAGACAGTCTTACAGCAGTAACAGTGAAAGGAAGAGCATTTTTTAAAACAAAAATACAGTAAATTCCACAAATAAAAACAGAAAGCAGTAGCAATCACTCAACATAACATAAGCAAGTGCAACTTAAAAATCATTCTTAGTTTTGCCTGAATGGCGTTGCATACAAGTAAAACACTTCTGGAATGCAGGCTAGGATGCAAAGTTTTACTGAGATCTGGGAAAATGAGCAGGAGTCAATAAGTACTAAAGGAGGGTTTATTGAAGAGCAATACTGATTTACTGGGTGGGCATTCAGTATCATGGATCTTTGGAAAACAATAGGTGGGAAAAGTACTTAAATAACTTAGGCAACAGACAATAGCAATGAAAAAGGGAAGGGAGGGATTTGCAAATCAGTTTGCCATAAGAGGCAGAGAGCATATATGCAGTCTTTAAAACCACAATACGAAAGGTGTGAGATGGTTGGAAAAAAATCAAGGAAGAAACAGGCTAGCTAGAGAGGAAAGGTTTGGAGGTCTGGGGAAAAATATTCAAGGAAGAAGCAGGGTAGCCAGAGAGGAATCCAATCAAATAAAGACAATTTTTGAGGTCTTTCAGAAACTTTGGCTTAATGTCTCAGTGTCGAGGGGCAGGCAAAAAAAATAGGGCAATAGAAAGGCACTGGAATGCGACTTTTCTGAGCAACAGGCCAATAACCCCATGCAGGTTGGGATTTCAGAACTTTAGCTTAATGTCTCTCTGAGGGGTGCGGCAGACATAAATAATAAAGGTACAGAAAGGCACACTGGAATGCAATTTTAAGCAGGTCAGTTGTAATCAGAATATAAAACTGTGGAAGCAAAACTGGAATATCAACAACTGAAAAAAACATTGACATGCAAATCCTGGAGCAGAATAAAATGCTCCCACAACTGCAATTCTATTAGCATTTAGGGCACTAGACTATGCAGAAATTTATCATTAACACTGCTTATGCAATAAATGCAGTAATTAATGATTAAAGAAGCCTCAGATCTGACAATAGTTCAAAATTTTGCCATGACTGTGAAAGAAACTAGAAGACTGAAATCCAGCAGGGTTTAAAATGCAAACATCTAGTTTTTACAAGTAATTATACTTGTGGATAGAGAAGTAAAGTATAATATAGAAACACAATCTTCCCGCAACTGCAAATTAAGCTACAAGACTAAGGTCCCAGAACAAACTGAAAAATAAAAACAGTTTTTTTTTTTTTTTGATTAAAACATGGAAAAAGTAGAAAAGTACAAAGAGATATTATTTATTTTATTTAACATTTATGGACTGGCACAGTCCAACTAGGACTAGAAACTCTCCAGGCACATGTCTTTAGAATGAGGGGAGGAAACCCACATGAATGCAGGGAGGACATGCAGATGTCACACAGAAGGCAACCCAGCCAATAATTGAAGCAGAGAACCTCTTGCTGCGAGGCAGCAATGTTAACCACTGCACCACTGCGCTAACCAAGTATCACTAAACAGGCAAACATGCAACTTAAATGTTTTATTATTTGGAACATGTTTAAATATAGTATTGTTATAATTATTATGACACATCACATATCATAAATGTGTGTTTAGGATAATTTTAGTGTCATGTAAAGTATGTATGGAAACTACCCTAATAGTTTACTTAGATCATGCAACTTCATGCATCTGAAATGTGTTTACAGCCCACCATACTGCCTTTTACATACAAATGCAATTTCATGAGACCTTAGAGTTACATACATACAGGTATAAGTATATCTCCATTCATTTTGAAAATAGCTTAACTCAACTTATCATTTGAATTTCCCTTGTGACACTGACAGTAAATAAGTAAAAGTTACCATTTTATCCTTCTTTTTCTCATGTTATCAATCTCCATCTGTTACTAGTCAATTGTACTAATGTGAAAGTCTCAACAATCAAATATGTCACAAGTTATAACATTTTACCTATAACCAAGAATGATAATAATAAATATCATAAAGAATTTCAGTGTTTAACACTGGAACATGGTTACATAGGTTAAGTATCACATATGGCCAAATCTCACTGCCGTATTTTACACCTTCATTGTTTTTAGATGTAACTATTGCCAGAGTCCCTGCCAAGTCATTTTTGTGTTTTCAGTTTGGCAAATACAACTGGCAAGTTTGGGTGCCCTTGCACACAGGCTGTTATATGCAAAAGCTGAAGGAAGCACCGATTCAGATGCATAGTTCCAGGTGTAGTTCTGTAGACATGGCCGGTGAAGGTGAATATGGTATTCCAATTTGAGCACAGAGGTGGTGTGAAAAGAGTCCAGTATCTTTGTAGAACTCTTTGCCAACCACTATAGCCATAGACTGCTGCAGGGTGACTATACTCGGTCTAAGGCTGAGGCTTGGAATAGTTTGACTAAAGCTGTTTCCAGTGCACCTGGCATTCCATACACACTGGAAAACAATGCCATCACCATTATAGTGATATAAAGAAACACAAGCAGACCCTCCTGAGCTGATGTGAGAATGAATGTAAGACTCTAAACATCTCTCTGCTGTGTAAGTATAGTGACCTATCGCCAGTGAATGATGTAGCATGGATTAGCCAGCACATACATTTATTCATTATGCTTTAATATCTTGTATTTTTTATCTTCTGTATAACTGTGGAAGATATTGCTATAAACAGGCAGATGCATCAGGAGAGACTAGCTCACCTCAGACAGGTACAAATCAAGTATTTATGAATACAAGCCAGATTAGATTTTTCAGGTATCAGTCCAAATCAGTCCATACTGAATATCTATATCAAAAATTCAAGACTGCTTCAATAGCTGTTGATGATTACATTAGACAACGAATATACTAGCACAGATGTGTATGGGTTCAATTCTCAGGAGCAGAAATTAGCTTTTATTACTGGATAGTATTTATAAAATCTTCTCTGCAATATTAAATGACATAAAAAATTACATTTTTGTAACTGGAATTATTCATTTGGAAATCGGACATTCGAGGAAACCATAGTAAAATAAATGTTTTCATTTATTTATAATAACGCTTATATAGATTTATTTTATGACACATTAATGTATTCATATTATATTTGGATGTGGCAAAGGTGAACATATTAATGTGTAATATTTGTTTATGGAGTGAAATAATAATGTGACATGACATTTATGTTATTCTCTCGGTTTTGTCTTCCCCAGCCTTATTTCTCTTTATATATTTTTATTTTTATTTATTTATTTATTTTTTGGATAAATTGTTGCTGCAACCCAAATGACTATCAACATAATCAATAAAATTAACCACTGTAGTTTGGTCCACCACACTTCCAAATGTGGCTACAGCAGCACCACCATAGACAGCACAGATAGTCAGCACATGTAGATAACAACTGTCAGTGTTGCTTCCTCAAATTCTGCATTACCTGCTCCAGCTGCATCAGGTAACTCTGCCCCAGCTGCTGGTGTAGTGGTACGTGCTGGGCGTAGTACTGGAATTACTAATTTTATTACCCATCAGGAACTGACAATGCTAGTGGAAGATATCAAGGAGAGTGGTCTATGTGCCCACATTGTCAAATTTGTATAGGTCCTGCATCAGATTGCAAACTTAATGTCATGTCCAGTAAAGCCCCAGGAAACTGAGAAAGGAAACGGTGATGAAAGTTTTGAGGAAGAGGACTAGATTCTCACTGTGCTCAAGCTGTGATGCAGGTGCACCTCTAATGTCCCCTAACTATTCCCAATCATAGTGTCTCCCAATATTGTGGGTCAAACCCCATCACTGTCTCATATTTCCTGTATGTCTGCACCTGCTACCTAACTTACACAACATACCTTACCCTCTTATTCCAATGAACCTTTCCTAACAATCAACTGTCTATATAAAAAAAGGAAAAATGGGCACCTGTCCCACAAAAAAATTATGGTCCATACAAAGCTCATCACTTTGCCTGTGTGTCTTCTTGACACTCATGATTTTATCCAATTGGCTATATAACATTATTTTGTTGTTGTTACCCATCTCTGGTGTGGTGACTTGATAAATTCATGAAATTGTGTTTAAAAATGTACATTTATGCTGCAAAAAAGTGAATAGCTGTGGTGCTTTCTCACCACCATCCTGCACATTTCTTTATTCTTTCTCCTGTGTTCTTCCCTCTAATTGCTCCTATCAACCCCTTTTTCACACATTTAATCTGGTAAAAAAATAGAATCACACACAACACACATGGAATTGTGCACCAGTGCTGACTGATGGTGAATGGTGTTTCACATCCTAATAAAAAACTGGTGAATTTTTGCCATCACCTCCACTAGTCCAGTTGTCTTCATGAGAATGTGCTCGAACCCACTGTGCTATAGCAATACAGAGTAAAGGCAGTATTTTCAGGCAGTTATTGTAACACTTAATAGGCTTTTAGATGTCATGATGTAAGAGTTGCAGTGTGGTGTTTTGTGATAATTCACATCTTTAGAATACTGTTTTTTTCAGAAATATGTCAACATATTATTTTAAGGTTATGCTGTGTTACTAATATGTGTTTAAGTAGAAACATCTTTATTCGTCTGAAATCACAAAAGCTCATGAACCAAGCAAGAAACGAAAAACAAATAAATAACAGCATTAAAACATTTGTGATCACATTACAGCTCCATAAGGGCATTTTATTAAACTAACACTATCCTGCTTATGTGTCAGTCTTGCTTCTACTCTTCTAATCCTGCTTGCTCTCATTTATTTTATGTTACTGGACAACATGTGACAGAATATTTTTATGGGGAGAAACAACAGTAACACACAATAAAGATTGTAAAACATGTCCTATAGACAAATCTTTGTAAGTCTCTCTCCCTGTATCCATCTCTCTCTCTCTCTCTCTCTCTCTCTCTCTCTAGCCCCCCTTCTTTCTCATCAGTTTTTTTATTGTGCATATTTATGATGCTACTGGATGTAATGTTCATCCTAGTTGATTTTGCAATGTATCTCTTGCGTCAATGTGTTGTCACTGTCCCTTTAATTATTTTATTTAAAATGTAATGTGTGAAGTGGGACTGTTTAGATGGTGTGTTAAACTAATGCTTAGGTATACAGACTACTTTTAGCATAGTGTCAAGGATTCTAATCCAGAATTCAAAGTCATATTGAATGATTTTATATGACTTTTTTGTGGGTAACTAGTAGCTATATATTTCATTATATCCATTATCCTGTTTCTGCCTTAATTTGCTTGCTCCCTGTTGTGAACATTTTATCTAAAGAGCATGACAGAAAAATGATGATGACAAACCTAAGAGTAACACACAGCAGCAAAGATGGACAGAAATGGCCCATAAGCAGAAATGTTTTCTATCTACTTCTTTCTCTCTGTCTCTCTTACTCTTGCCTCTTTCTGTGTTATGTCTGTGCCTCAGCAGTTTCATGATGTCAGGCACCAAGCAACACTATTAACTGAGGTAAATGGCAGTTCACGTCTAATGGTAAAAATTAGTGAGCTCTTGCCTTAGATCACATTACTACAGTTACTTCCATACAAATATGCTTAAGCCCACTGCATTATAACAGAACAGACTAAAAGGATCAAAACGTGATATACTGTAGCTGCTCTGACATATCTATTTGATTGATGGATGTCACATACTTCCTAAGGGTTAGTATAATAGATAGAACTGTGATGAAGGCTGATGCCTAACTTCACCCTTTCTTTAACCTGTTGTCAGTTTCCCTTAAAATATCTGATTTTAACATAATAAAGTATTAGTTCCTATGTGGTGAGCTGAGAAAATTCTCAAGTCTGTAAAATATTTTAATTAGACAGAAATATGTCATACAATTATGTAATGATTTTCCTTATTTATAGTAAGTGTGTAACAATGTATAACATATGTTATGCACCCACCACTAGCCTCCTTATGCCCTCATCATGTTTCCATACCACTTAGCATAGAGACCACTAATTACTGAATGTCATGAGACATTTGTTGTTCTTTGTCAGGACTAAACTGAATTTGGCTCTTTAATGGCTTTACCACTTACTAATCCATACTGGAAACACTTTATTGCAGAGTAATATCTCTAAAGTGATAGATTTTCAAAGGATGTCCACCTTTCTGAATCTTAATCTGTGGTATGTGAATTTGTTTGGCAAATAAAGTTGTTAAATAATGCCATACATTTGATCTTTAGACTTTATATAGATCAGAAAATGCATTTTCCTAGCAAAATTGTAAGTTTATAAGGACAGTATTTAAAAATTGGTCCTAACTTTTGGCTTTTGTTACCCATTTACCTTTTGCCTTTGAATGTACAGACCCTGACAGAATAACCATGACAACCCTAAGAGTATCATACTACAAAGATGTGCAGAAATGTCTTATAAACAGATCTCTTAGTATGTCTTTATGCCTGTCTGCAATGTCTCCCTTTTCCCACCCCTACTGTATTATTAGTCTTTCTCCTCAGTTTTTGCTGTATTCCTGGCACTGAGCAACACCTGTAACTTAAGGAAAATGACAGTACACAGCTTATAGCAAAATCTTGTGATTCTTTTTGACTTCAGCTACATTAGTCTGTTGTCTTTTGTGCTACTGTACTTAGCCTTGCTGCACTATGGAAAGACAGGCTAACACTTTGCAATATGAGCAGACAGTTATTATCATCTCTTCAACATGCTGCAGAGTTAAATGTATACCATATGGGATGTTCAAACTGTAAAATGTTTTACGAAGCATGCTGCCCACAAATGTATTTGCTTCATAGTATTTGCATTCTCAGGTTTTCCACCAGCATCCACACACTTGGTCCCTTATGCATTTCATAATCATTCACAATATCTTCCATGAAATTTCTGTAAAACATTAGGTGCAAGCAAGTTTATGTGTTAATATACTTAGTATAATAGACACATTTGGACAATATTGCTGCGAGACACACCTAAGGTGATCGGATCAATGTGGTTTCATTTCCATCAATGTTCTGAAGTACATTAAGACACATACATGTTCATAGGTTCATAAGTTCATAGGTTCATACTAGGCTACCTGCCCAAGGGCATTTATAAGCCTAGCCCATAGTTATTTGGCTTTCGCCACCCCTTTAGTTTGGCTTCGCCACCCTTTGATTTGAATAAAACTATGCCTATTATTTTGCTGTGCCTCTGTCAAGCAGTGACACTGAAGTAATCCATCCATTGGTCAAGATTCCTCTTGAACAAGGCCAGTGAGGTGCTCTACTTTTACTATGTATTATAGTTATACTGACTTGATTGTTCAGCCATATCATACAAACGCATACAGCTGTATAACAATTGCAATGTGCCTCAAGTACATGAACAGTCACCAAATATGAAGTCTGTGTAGCTATCCAGCTGTATCATCTATATAATGATTAATGTACTGTAAGTGTCATGGCAAATGTGTAAATCATGACACATAAAACCCTAAGATAACACAATAAGACATCTCACTCTGGATTGCATCAAAATCAGACCTATTTGTATGACCGCATTCCTTATTTGCCCAAAGGTTGGCATGAAGCACCATAGAGTGCCCGTAGTATGCATGCTCCAATACTTTGCCATCAACTGCCAGTTGAGCTTGCTAGTGATGTGCTTCAGGGAGAGATGAAAAAAAAATAAATGCATGAATGGATTGTATAACTTCTGTATGTGTTAATGGATTTTTGTACTCATGGTATGTGGATTTCAGAGTACTGTTGACTGATTATTGTGAAAAGTTATGTCTGCATTCCAATACTTAAACTGGGAAGTGGTGTACAGTAGTGTGGAGGATTTTCACACTGAATTTATGAGTGTTACTCAACAGTGTAGTGTCATATTTTTGACATGTCTTTTTATATTTAGGCTGTACAGTGTCCAAGCATGAGCACATAAAATTGATATTAACACCACAATGGCTAATGTTTGTATACAGTCACCACTAGGAGAACACTCTTGAATGCCTGACTATCAATCCACTGTTTCACAAGTGTGATTGTCATCAAAACACTGTAATGTGACACTTGTATATATCACTCACACTAACACAATGAATGAATCACGAATTACAGGATAGATAACTTATCTGAACATTGTGTCATTACTTGTGTTCAACACATTGCTGTTACTTCTATTTGTCAAAACATGTGTCTTTTCAACAAAACAGTGATGGGCAATAATGTCTCTGTAGCACACTGATACAGTCATTCTTTCAAATGTCCATTTTCACAAATTTAAAGTCAGACTTCTCTTGTGCAGCTTGAAGTTAATACTGTGTTCTCTAGATTGTTTGAATAGATATGTAGGTGTACAAATACAGCTCTAACTTTCTTTCATGCATGTGTGTTTGTCTCTGTGTCTGTACTGTTAGTTAGGATGTATTTGACCCACACATCTGATGGATACACTTCCACTTGGGAGAAACACTTAAAATGGGAGAGGACTCCCCATCACTTTATCTCACTTTTAACACAGATACCTTCTCTGCAACACACTGATGAGGTCATCCTTTCAAAACTGCACTCTCCTGCTATAGAAAACAGACATCTCATGTGGTGTATGCATTTGGTACTACACTCTCCCAGTTGTGTAAATGCATAAGCAGGTGGTTCAAATCCAGCAATGCTGTACGTGTGTGTGTGTGTGTGTGTGTGTGTGTGTGTGTGTGTGTGTGTGTGTGTGTGTGTGTGTGCTTGTGTGTGTCTGGCTTTTGTGTTGGGTACATGTGACTTCATCAACAGATGTGCTATATCCACTTACATTCAGGGCAAACATTTAAATTAGCAAAGGACCCACCCCCCACTTTATCCCACTTTTAACACAAACACCTTCTCTGCAATACACTGATGAGGTTATCCTTTCAAACATGCTCTTCCTCACTATAGTTACCAGAGTTCTCCTGTGGTGTGTGCATTAGATATTTTGCTGTCTATATTGTGTAACTAGATAGGTGGTTCAAATACAACAATGCTAAACCTGTGTGTGTGTGTGTGTGTGTGTGTGTGTGTGTGTGTGTGTGTGTGTGTGTGTGTGTGTGTGTGTGTGTGTGTGTGTGTGTGTGCATGTGTGTGCGTGTGTGCGTGTGTGTGCGTGTGTGTGTGTGTGTGTGTGTGTGTGTGTGTGTGTGTGTGTGTGTGTGTGTGTGTGTGTGTGTGTGTGTGTGTGTGTGTGGGCATGTGTGCATATGCATGCATGTGGGTATGTCTGTGTATGTGTCTGTGTGTGTCTGTGTGTGTATTTGGCTCTAGTGTCAGATAAGTATGGCTTTATCAGCAGCTGTGCTATGTCTACTTCCAATCAGGAGAATTATTTAAACTGGAAGAGTACTCCCCCATCAACTTAGCCTACTTTTAACATAAACATCTTCTGTGTGAAACACTGATGAGGTAATCCTTTTAAATATGCACATAGTCATTGTAATCACCAGACCTCTCTTGTGGCACATTTAGTTAATACTGTGCTCTCTAGGTTGTGTAACTAGACTGTAAGGTGGTTTAATCCCACATTGGTTAAATAGGATGACTGTATATTTATGTGTGTACTTTCCTGTACAATTGGCTGTGCCACAACACCCATCATGTACACTTCCACTTAGGAGACATATTTACACTGCCAAGGAGGTTTCCCCTATCTATTTATAGCATTCCCAGGCAAAACCTAGTTTTGCCAACACACTGACTAGATTTCACTTTCAAAACTGTACTATCTCAAACTTGTTGTACTACTTTGCCTATGGCACTGGCTGTTGATAGAGTTCTCTCTAGACTGTGTAATTAGATAGGTAGGTGGTTTGAATCCACCAGTGAGTGACTATCACGGATTTCTGTTTCTCTCGTGCCGTGTAGAAAAGGCTTCAAATACATACAGAATGTCTGTCTGTACAGTATTGCTGTGTTCTGATATCACTTTTTCCCTTTTAGTAGGCACATCACCCTATTAAATGCAGACTATCATAGTTGCAATGCAATATCTCGAGTGGCATTTGCGATTCATACAATGTTCTGTAGGCTGTGATCTTGAGTACTTAGTTCAAATCAAGGCAGTACTCCTTAGACTCTGTTGTGTCAGTATGAGTATGGATATACAAATAGGCAACAATGCTGTCACCCGCCTTTCTGCTCTGTATATGTACAGCTGGGATTACCCTTACAATACTTTCTGTCCATTTTTTATAGGCAAACAATTTCTTTAACACTGATGATGTAATTTGATGAAATTTGTTTCTTCTGTGGTATGAGGACATGAGGCAGTGTTCTATAGGTTATTGCCTTAGTAAGCCATGAGTCTGAATCTGTATCTCCACATTGTATATGATTATGATTCTACTGTGACAGTGAGGACTGCATTATGCATCACATGTATTTGGGTATACCTCATATCATGCTATATTGTGACAATGAGACAGGATGCACCACTCTTAAACAAATTATAGGCACACACATGCCTTGCAGCAATAAGATCACCATAGGCTTCTCCTCGGGTGTGTTCACTCTACACAATCTAATGTAGCATCTGTGATCACATCAGTAGATATTTAGAACCCATGGTGAATGCTTGCAATCATTATGTCAGTATACTGCTACGCATGAATGATATTCACCACAAATATAATGTGCACAATTACAGTGAGAGAGCTCTCCTCCATCCATTTTGCCTCAGCTAGTTTGCAATACAATGATATGATGTCATGACTTCACATATATTCTATCTCGCAGTTGTGGTAAGACTTCCACTGTGGTGCAAGTGATTAATGTATATTTCATTAGCCTACGGACTTACATAGGCGGCTGTTCAATTCCAGCAAAGGGCAGAATTTTGTGAGTGTCCTGACATGACACAAAAAGTATTGCATCATGTTATTTCTGCCTATGTTTGGGTCAACAACTTTCAACACATTTGGGGACTTCATGGCACTCAAACATGTACTCTAGAATTTTTGTGGTGTGAGTACAACTGTTACACATGCATTAATACGGACATACTGAATATCTTCAGTATGTCAGTATTAACTGCATGTGTCACAGTTGTACCCACACCACACATGCAGTTAATACTGACATACTGAATATCTTGTACTGCGGTGGTGGTGCTGCGGTAGCGTTGTCGCCTCACAGTAAGACATGGTCCTGTTCGATTCTCAGCTAGAGCGTTTTCTGTGTGGATACATGCATGAATGGGAGTACCTTCGTTGAAGGTTGTGCATCAGGGCCGGCAATTCGGCACATAAAAATCTACTGCCAATCATTAGTGAACCGGATTTCTGCTGTGGCGACCCCTAACTGGGAAAAGCCGAAAGATACAACAACTGACATACTGAATATCTATGCAGATAAATCATGCTTTTAATCTAGGATTGTGTGTGTATAAAACAATGTGGCCAGAAAAGTGTGGCTAGGCTAACCAGCAGTGATATTAGACTGTTCACAGCTGTGTGGACATTACCATATCTACATTCTTTTCAGCAGTCTGAAAATTTTGTATTGAATAAATTAATGTCAAAAGCCCTGTCTTAATTCAAACTTTGATTTATGTTATTTGTGATAACCTCCATTGCTTTCTCCTGAGGCAAATGTTGTTAATACCCAGCTCTGTAGTGTGTGTAGTATGATTAGCAGGAGTTTGAATTTGGTAGCATCTGTCTTCAAACAATTAGACAGCATGAATGGCTTAGATAAAGAATGCTAATATGGAATAATAAGAGGGACAAATCTTTAAGGTCTCACAGTCCAAATTATGGGAGCTCAGGTCTCACAGTTCAAATTAGGAGACCTAAACCCATTAAAATAAATAATGATGTAATCTCTTCAAGTGTGCTCTTCATTACACATCAGTTATGCCCCTTTCTGTGATATCAATAGCTGATACAAATCTCTCTGGGATGTGGCCTCTGCTTTGTGTTCAATTCTGGCAACATTCTAATGCTGAGTATGTCTGTGATGATCACAGCCATTATGTATTTTCCAAGTGATAGTGATGTTTATTGTATTTCTTTATACAATCATTTATGTATTACAGGTATGCACCACTTAGCATCTGGGATGCATTCTATCCCAGAGAACATTAAACAGCACGGACATTAAACAAATAGCCTATACTTTGTATTGGGCTTCACTTAATGTCTGTCTGTACAATGGCTGAACACATTTACATCTGATTGTAAAGTATGGATATAAATGCGATCAGACATTGTGTGGAAGGACTTTAAGTGGCACACACCTGCACTGTCATTCTTTTGTCCTCACTCTATGGCTTTATAGGACATAAGGGCTTGTAGAACAGTTCTTAAGGTGTGGCATGCTGGCAAGTCATCAGAAAGCATGAATGGGTCAGTGTTATGATACTTCCCCATGTCTTTGTATTGTTTAATTGATACTATCTGTAGTCTTTCCTATAATTCCTTGTGAGCATGGCCAGTATAATGATGTAGTAGATGCATACCACTTAGCAAAGAGACCCCTAATTATTGAATGTCATGAGATAGTTGTTGTCATTTGTTGTTGTTTGTCAAGGCTTAATTGAATTTACCTCTATAATAGCTTTGCCAACAACCACACAGTAAAGTTAGTGACTCAACAGGTGAAGCAAAACAACATTTTCACAGGCCAGTGTACATTTGGTATATGTGTTATGTAAATCTACAATGGGTCACTTAGTAATACGCATTACTACATCACCTGGGTGTGTTGGATGTTACTGTAGTGTCATAACAGTTCTTACAATTGTTTTTTGACAAGGCTTTCTTCAGGGCTATAGATGGATAGATGAATAGATTAGATAGATAGATAGATAGATAGATAGATAGATAGATAGATAGATAGATAGATAGATAGATAGATAGATAGATAGATCAATTAAAATATACTGCATTCACAACTGTAGTTCAATAAATTTATTCTTCTCAGCATCTGGTGTAATGCCACTTACACCAGGAAAGTCACACATTATATCATTGTTTACAGAAACACAAATGCATGATAGTCACAAATAATTGCAGTCTGACATTTGTTTCATTTGCCTATTAGCTGATGTATCAATGGCATAATGTTAGCATGCACTTTTATTTGACCCATGTCTTTGTGTGGGATACCTATCCATTTGTGATATAAACAATACATCATATGCAAACCGATAAACATCATGACATTCAGAAACACAAACCATTCGTCAGGGGGCAGATTACACTTAAACCTTGATTTGTGTGAATTTTTGCACGTCACATTAGCATGACTCATTCTACATGTATGTACCGTCATGTTTGCTGTAATTAGACGAATGTAAATAAGTATATCAGATCTTTATTCTGTTTATATCCTGGTCAGTGTGATGCATCTCTGTATGTGTGAGGTCCTTTTGTACTTTGCTACATACGTACACAGCATGTATACACAAATCACTAACTCATTACCATTTAAAAGAAGCAGGTTTCTCAAACAATGCTTTTTTCATCACTTAATACATTGTTGGAATGATTGCACAGGTGTCTGTAATTCTTCTCAATTTTTCCATATTGACACATGTATACTGCTTTAACAACAATCAGTATATTTTCCTTCATACACATAAGTCAATGGCAGACTTACAAATCTTTAACATGTAAGTGTGTTTTAATATCAGTCCTCTGGATGTAGTTTTTTGTACCTTTGATCACTCCCATGATATGTATTCTAATGCCAGAATACTTCCATGCACATACCACACCTGTGTAGCTAGGCATTCTTAATAGGACCATGTGACTAACAGAAATTTACCGAGAATGGCAGAGAACATGTATAGTGGCAGATGTACATTTAATTTTTTTATGACTGTATTTATACTAATGTTTATAATTTACATTAATATGCAACACATGCTTGGCTAATACATTTTTAAATGTACAATATCCTTTTTTGTTGTTTACAAGTAACATCAAATGGCAACAAAATGTCCCTTTCCGAAGTGCATGAGGCAATAGCTGTAGGGTTCATTTGTTTTTCTTTATACATAATAAAGTAGAGAATCCTGCATGCTGTCAGTTATAACTGATAACTTTCTGGATGCATATCACATATGCAATAACTGCAGCATATGAAAATATCCCCTAACATATTGACTGTCTTGTTGACATTGTTATCTCAAATCAGCAGTTTATAAACATATATCATTTGCTCCCATTTGATATAATGTAGCTTTGTGTCCCTTTCACATCTTTTGTAGGCAGTTCTGGTTTTAGTTATGTACATGGGTCACTAAAGTGAACAGGATTACTTGAGTAAATAAATATAATTAAAATTGCAAAACATGCTCTTTGTGCATTAATCTCATTTATTATCTGAGCACAATTGCAGTTGTCGTGGTGGTACGGTGGTAGCATTATTACCTCACAGCAAGAGGTTCTCCTGTTCGATGCTTGGCTTGGGAGTGCCTTCTGTGTGGAGTCTGCATGTCCTCCCTGTGGTTGGGTAGCATTCAAAAGACATGCGTGCGTAAATAGGTGTTCTTTCGTTGAAGGTTGGGCATCGAGCTGGCACCTCAACATTTTGTAAAAATCTACTGCCAATCATTAGCAGACCGGAGTTCTGCTGTGGTGACCCCTTACTGGGAAAAAGCCAAAAGACAAACAACATTATTTGAGCACAGTTGCCATGTTTAGCTTTGCATGCATCTTGTTCAGCACTGATGCCATCATATCTGAGAGCAGTTTCCCCGTTTATCTTCCTTACTTCTTCGTTGTGCATTAATCAACAGTTTACCTGCTTCCCTTTCCTTCCCTCTTAGTTAACGTTGCCCTGTCCTTTCTATTATTCTGTCCATGTGTACTTACCGAGTTTGCATGCAAGCAACAGCTCATGTTTATATTTATGTGCTCAAATCTCAGTGCAACTCTTTGTGGCCATCGACACTTGTGCTGGTCACAAAGAAGTGTTGTGGACTGTTTAGATTCACTTAGCAGCTTGCATATTCAGTGAGTACTACTGCTAATCATGCTAACATGCACGAATTGTGTTGGCTTAGCGCAAAGTGTTAATGAGTCCTCAGGAATGTCTTCTACTAGAAATTAATCTCAGAATTTCCTTAGTTCTTTTTCTGTGTTTTGACCTTTTAATTGCTCCAGCTAGACATTTCAAAAAGGGATATCCATTTGTCTGCATTGTGTTGTTAGTCCAACAACACTAATTGAGATTGGTGTGGGACATTCATGCAGTATCCAACTTTGTGAAAATGGACAGTTAGTCAAATGATTAAGCAAATTTTTCACTAGCATGGCAATCTTAGTGGATTATACAAGCATATGGCTAGTGGAAGAAAACTTGAGTATTTTTTTGTATAGTAATTATTTCATAATTATTTATTCATGAGTATGTTTTAAATTTGTGTGATGTATTTCCTTTTTAGCTCTGATGAAATCCATTAGACGTATTGACAGGACCAAAGCTCTCAACTCACCAAAACAACATCAAATCTTGTTCAACTTTAAATGTTAGTGTTGTTTCTGGAATCATAGATCCTAACATGCATGGTTTTGGTTTATTAGAAAAACTTCAGGTCAGTTTCCCTTGTTTTGGACACAACTGGAATTTGATCAAAACACTACCACACAAATAAGCTGCAGCCTAATTCAGAACAGTCACAAAGCAGATCTAGCCTGTGCAACACTGATTCAGATTGTCATTTCCAAATTGTTATTTTAGACATTGCTGTTATTACTGCAGAGGAGATTCCCACTACATCTGGGATATGAGCTACCTGTTACACATTGACTCTTTTATACCTGCCTCATAAGTTTATACTATTCCAGCTTCTCTTTCATCTCAGCTCTTCTCTATTGCACCCATCCTTTTTTATTCTAATCATTCCTCCACTTTCTTTCTTACCCCTTCACCCTCTCTCTTTCTTCAAAGATTTTGGAACACTTTCTTTTTTACCCCATCCACCCTCTCCCTTTCTTCAAATATTTTGGAACACTGCAAATAATGTAAATATATAATAGCTAAAAAAATCTCATTGTGTATTATTGCTCAGCTAGCTTTCAAATAAATTCAGTCCTTGTAGGCAACTTGTATTTATCTTATTTTTTATCATATGATCCTGATTTTGGTCTGCTTTTAAGATCACCCAGATAGCAACTGCTTTGGGTGAGCATTCTCACCTGTGTTAGGAAAGTAATAAATTAATAAATTATTGATAGAAATGCAATATGCTCATGTGCCAGTGGCATAGGGTGATAAATCTCAGACTGTACAGCTAGTGATTGGGAGTACAGCTAGGAGGATAGGTATGCTTGTCCTGTGCAGATGGGTGAGATTGGCCCATAGCAAGGTGTGTGCTCTAGTAGATGCCTATATGTGGTGCCATCCTGAAACACAGGCAGTGAACCTAAGAATCATATTTAGGGGTATGAGTGGAATGACATGGCAGGCAACGTTTGCATTTTCCCTACTCCATCCCACATAAGGATCCCTTAATACATAATATCCCCTTCGACATGCACTTGATGCTATTTCCTCATTTCTCAATATTAGGGAAGGAGAAATATCACCAGCCATAGACCATAAGGCAACAGTCAGAGTATGCATAAGAATGATGAGCCCAGCAGTCTTATGTGGTTAAAGACCATGGGGTAATTCTTTATCTACAGATTAAGGGTCAATCTGCAGGGTCAAATGAGAATTTAGCCAGGGAGTCTTACTTTAATGCAAGATATTTTTGAGAAGAACAAATAAGACTGATGAGACTGGGCAAGCATCAGAAGTGGAGAACTGAAAAGGGGGTGAAAAACAGTTAGGGGGATCACATAATGGCTAAGGTCTTCACTTTATAGATACAAGGTACAAGGTTTGATTCGGATCACTGATTATTAACAAGGCTTATAATAGTTTGCAGACTTATACCCTAGTATGAATTTATAAAACACTAAGTTTTGGGCACACACGTTCAGACAGCATGGAGTGCATTTGTCAAGATTAGGGAAAATAATTTTTGCAGCAGATAGTTTTCAATATTTGACAAACACTAGGTGGGATTTTTTTCCATGTCAAATATTTAACAGTTCATAGATTCATAGGTTCATAGGATGATACTAGGCTATTGCCCTGGAGGCCCTTATTAGCCTAGCCAAGAATTTCACCCATGTTCCCTCAAAGTCAGTACCTGTTTTCCCTGTCTAGTAGGGACACAGGTGGGATCCCAGGGTATATTTTCTGTTTCCCATCCAGTCGTCCAGGTTCTTCTTAAAGAAGGCTAGAGAGGTTCTCTGCTTGACATGGAGAGGGAGTCTATTCCACAGATGGGGGAGTCTTTGGGACACAAATGTATCCTGCCAACAAGTTCTATTAATGTCACAGACCAAGTTAAGGCCTTGCATGTGGGTTGTGTGAGTGGAGTTTGTCTTATGGATATGCAGCAACTCCATCAAGGCTGGGTCTGAAATGGTCTTGTATGCCAGACACAGGTCAACTCTGAGCAGTCTGTATGATACTGAGTAGAGGGACAGAGCTTTTAGCCTATCTGTATAAGATAGGTGTTTGAGACCCTGGATTTTCCTGGTCAGGAACCTTTGTGGTCTTTCCAACTGCTGCATGTGCTTGGCAAGGTACATGCCAAAGGGGGCATTCTACTTGATAACAGGTCTGATAAGAAGGAGTACATGGATGTTATGACCTCCTTGTTCCTGGATGAAATACCCTTATGAGGTAGGCCATGTAGAAAGCCTTCTGTACAGCAGAGGCAACATGGTGGTAAAAAGTCAGGTTGCTATCAACCTGGGTGCCCAAGTCCCTCATGACTGATTGCATGTTTAGTACATTGTTATTAATGTGATAATTAGTGGGGATGACATTTTCCCCAAAGGGATAATGATGCATTTCTTGGCATTCAGTTTGAGTTCATGCTTCTGGCATCAGTCATTAGTTTGTGTAAGGCCCTCTTGGAGGATGTTCACATCACTAGGGAAATTTAAGACAGCACCCAGCTTTCAGTCATCTGCAAACCTGGTCAGCCACAGACCACTGGTTTTGGCTTGCACCTCAGAAAAGTATATCCCAAACAGTAGAGGCCCCGAGACTGATCCTTGGGCTACACTGCTTGTTACGGGTTTACTACTAGATGTGGCTTCTTCTACTTTGACTGAGTGGGTTCTATCAGTGAGCCAGCTAGCTACCCATCTGGTAACATACAGGTTGATGCCTAGCTGGGAGAGTTTATTTTTTATGCCCAAGTGGGGAACAGTGTCAAAGGCTTTGGCTAGGTCAAGGTAGCTGCTGTTCACAGTCTTCCCCTCATCCATGGCTCTGGTGACTGTTTCAAAGAAGTCGACCAAGTTTAACAGGCATGATCTCCTTTTGACAAAACCAAACTGTGTGGGGTCAAGCATTTGGAGGTTGCCAATGTCCTTGTTTATAAGGTCCATGATAATGCATTCCATGGCCTTGCAGATCAGGCTAGTTAGGCTGATGGGCATATAATTGCTTGGGTCAGTGGATGCTCCGCCTTTGTGTAGAGGGATGACAGTGGCTCTCCTCCATTCAGCTAGGATGAAGCCAGTGCTCAGGCTTTGGTTGAATAGGGTGTCTAACAGAGCTGAGAGCTCATGCCTGAGTTCATGTAGGATACAGCTAGGGATGTTATCAGGTCCCATGGAGACTATATTTTTGCCTTTGAGAGGGCAATAAGGACCTGATCCCTGGTGATGAGGGGAGGAGGGCAGGTGCTCTGGATGTCCTGGTTTACTGATGGGAGGGACAGTGGGGTGAAGTTTTCACTGAACCTGTCTGGCAGCAGGTTGGCTATATCTATGGAGTTTGTGTATGTGGTGTTATTGACCACCAGTTCAGAGCAGATTTGGGTGTTGCCTTTGAAATTGTGGACATATGTGAAGAAGGCCTTGTGATTGTCCTTGGTGGATGTGGCCAATTTGGACTCAAAGTTAGCCTTAGATGATTTCACCAGTGACCTTATTTGCTTGTTCAGACAAAGGAGAGGTTGCTTCCAACTTGGCATCTGCTCCTTCTTGGCCCTGAACAGCAATTTATTCCTTCTGTTATAGAGTTTGTTTATTTCTGATGTCCACCAGACAGGTTTACTCTTCCTTGAGAAAGATGAATTGGTCCTGTCAGGTATTGCTGAGTCCATACAGCTATGTAGGTGCTCATATAGTTTCTTTTGTGTAGGCTTGGACATTAGTGCTAGTTCCAACTGAAGGGACTGTGGCTATGAAGCTGCTTATACCTGTTCTGAGGAGATTGGAGTCAGCTTTGGAAAAGTTTTTTCATTTGACCCTGACGGGGGGGGGGGTCAAGGGAGGTGGTGACTTCAACAGTGATCGCTTTATGGTCAGATCTTACCAAGGAGGATGACACTATAGGAGTGCTGCAGTGGCTACTCATGTTGTTTAGGACCAGGTCCAGGATATTTTTCACCTCTCTTAGGGGTGTCACCCAGTGGATCCAATGCATTGGCATTGACAAAGTTGAGAAATCTTTGGGCATTCATGTTTGGGCAAGAATATGTCTTTCACACTGTAGTTGGCTAGTTAAAGTCACCCAGGATCAGCGTAGAGAGTTGAATTATGATGGATTCAAGTAAGTCCAGATGGGTGGAGTGGGCATCCTGAGTCATGGCTGGGGGTCTGTAGCTAGCTATAATTTGAATAGGTGTTTTATCAATAGTTAACTGCACTTGGAGTGTCTCCAGTGCGTCATACCATTTGATCAGCCTGGAGGTGTGCATGTCTTTGATAAATATTAAAACTCCACCTTCTCTGGCTTTGTAGCCCTCCATTTGGGGTCTGAAAGTATGGTAGGATGAGTAACCTGGTAAGGTCATTGTGCTCTACACAGCTTTGAACCAGGTTTCAGTAACTGCACAAATTTCAGAATCCTTCAGGGCAAGGAATGCTTGCAATGAGTACAGTTTCATGCTAAGCTAAGACTCCTAATGTTTAGCAGCATGACCTTTAAATTATGTTTAAAATACATTTTCATGTTGGTAATTTTGTGATCATGACTTTGCCTAAAAAAGCCACTATGGGGGAGGTGGCAGCCTTTGGCAGATGCCTAAAGCCCAGGGGAGACAGATGAGGGTCATCTCTGGCAAAGCATCCTGGTCTTTTAATCATGTCCTCCCAGGCTGTCAGGTACTGGATCCCCTTGGAATGACACCAGAAACTAAGTCAAGTGTTAAAGTCAATAATTTTCTGTTTATATTGAGGTATCATTATGGGTGATGGTAGGATGCTGCTTAAGGCTAGGGACATACCTGCCTGGGACACATATTCAGCGAGCTCAATCTTGTCTCTCTTCATATAGTCCAGAGAGGTACATCTGAAGTCATTCACACCAACACAGACTATGACAGAGTCATAACAGTACCTGTCATTAAGATACCTGAATGCATGATATGGTGGATTCTAGCACCTGATAAGCAACTTACTGTGACTTTCTCCTTGTCTAGCCTGGTGAGGGACTAGTATGTTGGGTTTGTGGTTGGGCCTTAGAGACTGTGAGACACAGACTTGTGTACTATGTGTGATGCTTGGTGCTGTAGGCTGTGATGTGTGTGTCTGTTTTTGCTTTGGAAGTCTCTTTTGTTTAGGTATGTTTTTGTTGAGAACCTCTGCATATGTAGGAGTATTTTGTACAGATGTGGGTGGTGTTAGAGGTGCGGTGCTCATAGTGTTTGTGCAGACAACCTTCTCAGTGCCAGATGTACTGGCTTGTGACTAAGGCAGCAAGGATTCTAGGTTCTTAATGTGATTGCATCTCTCACATATTTTGTTCCTTGGTGGTAGTAATAGAGGGTTGTCTGTGTACCTAAGGCAGCTGCTACACTGTCTCAGGATGCCAATATCAACAGGACTAGCAGGAGAAAGCATAGGAAATTGTCTCTCCATGGTTATCAGAATCTGTGGAAGAGAGGTCAGGGATAGTAGAGTGGGTACTTTCAGAGGAGAGTACCTACAGGTTTTAGTATGGCAGGATAAAATCTATACAGTAGCTGCAGGCGAGAGGCTCACTCACACAGGAGTGCTAGTAAGGGAAAAAATGCAACTGGGATACCTCACAAAATGTTAAAACAGCACAGCAGTGGTGCACAATGGGAAAACAAGCACAAACCCATACAAATGCTGGGTTTAAATACCACAAAAATGAAAGTAAAATAGAAACACTGGAACTGCCCAATCTTCCCTTGTCCCTGAGCTCTTAGCTCAACACCCTATGCCAGACCAGTTCCAACCAGTTCACCTACTCCCACTAAGTACAGGCAGGCCCTGGCCAACACAAGATGGAGTAGCAGGAAACACAGGAATCACACAAACAGATCCGAATAATGCAAAACCTGTAACCAGACTACGCTAAAGTTATTTAAACTTGGTTTATGTCAATTTAACACAGAAGAACAGATACACACTTAAATATAACAGTAGCAAACAAGAGCAAATTAGTTTAAACAAATTAACCAATTAACCAATAAAAAAGCTCAAAACTGAGCCTGTTCCAGCAGTTTTCAATCAGACAAGTTCTAACTGCACATTCCTGCCACTAGGGTGCAGGGGAACCTTCTCCAAAAAGATGGCCTGAATTAGAACTCAGGTTATACAAACAAAGCTAGATTCAGCAGGTCTGAATCTAGTCTATGCTTCAGCAAACAAGACGTACCATTTTCAGAAAGAAAAAGTTCAAATAAGCAGGGACAATAAGCCTTTAACCATAAACTCCCAGCTCAGAAGGACAGAATCTACCTTCTCCTCCCACAAGAGTGCAGACCACACCTTCTTAATGTAAAATAACTGTCCCGAAGCCCAAGTGCTTAAACCAGAAATAAGACACTTTTGGAATAACAGGCACTAAGCCTTCAACCAGCAACTCCCAACTTAGAAGGATGTACGCTACCTCTCCTGCCACAAGAGTGCAGACCCCAAACCTTCTTAATGTAAAATAACTGGCATGAAGCCCAAGTGCTTAAACGAAAAGACTTAGAATAACAGTTACAATTCAATCAGGCTACTAACAAGCAGTAATAAATGCAGCAGAATAAATGCAATTGAGTACTTTTAAGAACAGGCAAGAAAAGCAAAATAAAGTAATAAAGTAGGGAGAAACACAAATACAGTAAAAGCAGATAAAGTGCAATTTTTTTAGGTTAAGTGGGAAGGGATGAAACATGATAATTTAAGGTTCAGAAACTAAGGTGGTGGGCTTTCTGAAATCATCTCTCTTTACTCGGTAGAATAAGCTGAGGAGATGGGACTGGGAGGAGTATCCAATGAGATTTATAGTAGGGCAACATTTCATTCATCTCTGATGGTTGTTAATGCTAGGACCACTAATAATACCATTTTTTTATTGGAACATTTGCTACATTTCCACAAGATTGATGTCATCTTTTTGTTTTGTGAAGCATGGTTAAAGAACAATGACTGGAAACCAGTTCTCTCAGGGTATAAGTGTTTTTAATGTAACAAACATTCTATTGAAAATCAGGTGGAGGTGTTATGATAGGGATTAAAGGTAGTTATGAGATTTGTGATTATTTCATGTTCAGTGATACCAACAATAGTATAGGCTGTGTAACTGTGACAATAAAGACATTCCTGGAATATATAACAATTGTTGGAGTGTATAGACCACCAACGTCAACTGCTGATGACCTAGAGGAATACATATATTTCATGCATGAAACAGAGGAGGGAAGAATAATATTAGCTGGGGAGTTAAATTTATCCAGAAACAGACTGAAATAATATTGATTCAATAACATTAGTAAGGAAATGATTCACAACATATGGTGAGGAACAATAATTGCTTCAGAGTATAAAAAAACTACAAGGGAATGGAGCATACTAGACATTATTTGCATTCCTAAAGAAATTACTATTACTTCAAATAAAGTTTTATCACCATTGATGTGCAGTGATTATGGGGTTATAAAGGTTAATATGTTGCTAGATAATTCTGCCAAACTGAGATCTAAACCAATGCATAGAAGATTAACAACAGATTATATGGAAGCAAAACATTCACTGTATAAAACTAACTGGAGTGATGTGTTCAGTGGAAATACTGAAGATGGAATGTGGAAAGTTTTGAAAGAGAAATTGTTTGAGTGCAAAAACATTTAAAAAAGTTTTACATCAGGATCTAGGTATACAACATCACGGGGATATATTTCTATAAGAACAAGATCCCTGATTATGGTGAGAAACAAAAAAATATAAGAAATCAAAGAGAAGTCGAACTACAACTTTGAAAACTGAAATAAACAAGCTGAACAAACAAATTAAGCATAGTGTGAAACAAGATCAAGAAAAAAATTGAAGAAAATTTATATAAAGATACTGAGTTTAATAGGAAAACTGTTTTTATAGTTACATAAGATTTGGAAGGAGTAAAGACTGAAAAACTGTGCATAGATTCTAAAATATATTTTCAGACAAAACAGATTTTATATATATATATATATATATATATATATATATATATATATATATATGTGTATATATATATATATATATATATATATATATATATATATATATATATATATATATATATATTTACAAATTCTTATGCAAAACGGTTTGGCTCCACAAAGACGGTGACAAGTTGTCCTAGTGATATCCAGGTAACCTCAAACACTGGAATCAAATTAAGCTATACTGAACGAGAACTGTGCAAACTGGATCCAAACAAAGCACAGGACGATTATGGAATTATTAATAATGATCTGAGAACACTTCAGCAAAAACTTACAGTACTATTAAATCTATTATTTACTAGGTTAATATATATATATATATATATATAAATATGGGGAGATTCCTCAAGACTGGAGACATGCACTTATTAAACCTTTCTTTAATGGAAAGGAAAGTAGGACAAAGTCAGAGTCATATAGACTCTTAAGTCTACTTTCATGTTATGGAAAATAATGGACAAGGTATGATTAGATAAGTTATTGTTAGAATTGGACAGGTTGGGACTTGAAACCATATATCAACATAGATCTATTACTACCTGTAACATGATGTTCTATAACAATATAATAACAGCTATGAATGAAAAATTGTGGTGTGATGAAATTTATATACATTTAACTACAGCATTTCACAGACATACACAAAACACTGATCAATAAATTAGAACAACTAGGTTTCTATGTACTCTTGATAAGAGGGATAGCTGCATGGCTTACAAATAGGACATGGCAAGTATCATACAGCAATTGGATAGGTGAAATTCTTGGCTACAGTCAGGGAATCCCACAGGACTCTGTCCCTAGCCCTTTATCTGTTTAGATTGTATCTTTCAGACCTAACTTTTTCATCTGAGGTCTTCTATAGTCTATATGCAGATGACCTGAAATTGAGTAAACTGATTACATGTGTTACGGATAAGACATGTCTGCAGTAAAACCTGGCTATATTGACCAACTGGTCACTGGAGAATAATCTGATGATAAATACATCAAAAACAATGTATATGAGATTTGGGAGGCATAAATTGAAAGGCAAATATTTAATCCAGCACACAGTGATTGAAAATGTAGATTCATTTAAGAACCTGGATATATGGGTTGATCCAGCATTTAGTTTTCTAATCATATCGAACAATTGGTTAATGATAGTTATACAACTATAGGTTGTGTAAAAAGAACTATAAAGTCTAGGAAATGAGAAAAGATGAAGTCATTGTTTGTTAGTTACATTAGACCCAAATCTCATATGGAATAGCATTATGGAAACCAAATAAGAAAACAAGCATTGGTAAACCGGAAATAGTACAGTGGATATATACCAATGGCATCCATGGATGTGAAAATTTAATTTATTGTGAAAGACTAAAATATCTGAATGTGTACAATATCTTTTTACTGGTATATAAGAGGAGATCTTATTCAGGTACATAGGGAATTTAGAGACAACTATCTCTGGGAATGTTTAGGTTATCAAAAAAGTACTAGAGAATCATCAGACAATCTATGTAGAAGATACATTTTGGAGAAGTATTTATGAAGATCCTGTGAAACATAAGAAAGATGTTAAATGGATAGAAGTACAAGAAAGTATAAGAAGTTCAAAGGTACAGGATATGAAATGGAATGAAGTAACAGCCAGAGAGATTGAGGTAAAAGTTAAGAAAAGCCTCTAATTAGAAAACCACAGGCCCACATGCAGTACCTATCTTCTGGTTAAAAGTACTAACATCTTTGCATGAAGATTTAGCCATGAGTAAGAACTATTTATAAGCACACCCTGAACAGACACCAACCTGGTTAACAACAGGAAAAGTAATGCTGCTACTTAAGAGTGAACCTGCAAGTTATCCTAAAAATTACAGACCAATAACTTGCCTTCTGACGACACATAAACTATATATGTTGATGCCGACAAAGTTTATAGTCATTCAGAAGAAAACTCAATCATGGCAACAGAATAAAAGGGCAATAAAAGAAAGTCATATGGAACAAAGGATCATCTGATGGTAAATAAAGTCATAATGGAGAACTGTAAAAAGGGGAGGAATCTAAGTATGGCAAAGATAGACTAAAAAAAGCATTTGATAGTATCCCACATTAATGGATAAAAGAGTGCTTAAAATGCATAAGATATACCCTATACTGATCAATTACATTACAGTGACCATGAAACAGTAGCAGACCACTTTGCAATTAAGCCATGATAAAGTACGAATAATTATTCCTGGGATAAAAATTCAAAGGGAGATATTCCAGGGTGACTCCCTGTCACCACTGCTGTTCTGTCTTGCCCTTAACCCTTTATGCTGTCTACTTAAAAGATTAGTTCATGGCTATAATTTGGCTGCTAGAAAACAAAGTGTAAAGACCTCTCATCTTCTCTTCGTCAATGACTTAAAACTGTACAGCTCATTAGATGAAGACCTAAATGCAAAATTGGAAATAGTCAAAACTTTTTCAGATGATATAAGAAAGTCATTTGGTTTTGATAAATATTCAAAAGCAACCTTTAAAGGAGGAAAAATGCAGCACCAAGAAAACAAAAGTTTGAGACAAGAATGTGATATAAAAGAACTTGAGTAAGAGGGAGTCTATAAATATTTCAGAATTGATGAAGGATAAACAATAAAACATGAAGAAAATTATGTATTCATTTATTTATTTATTTATTTATTTACATTTGTTTGCCAGGAAAGTCCAACTGGGCTAGAAGCCCATTTTCAGATGAGGCCTAGGGAGAAAAGCTCCACAAAAATATAAGCAAAATACAATCATTAGATAGTACAATAGTATACATATAGTAAAATGCAGAATAAACATCATCCAGTTAGTCTATACAAATAAGTATTCAATACTGTTTTCTAGTAGATACAAGTTCAAAAAAGAAAATCACACAAGCATTTCAGTAAAGATCACTGCAAAAATCATAAATTTAGTACTGCGTACATATTAAATAATAGTTATGAACAAATCAGATTTCCTTTATATTTTTATAGATATCCTGTGATTCAGGTTTGTGATTGCGATTGTGATGCAAATACAAATAAAACTTAGTAAGTTGACATCTAGGAACAAAGTCCAATCTAAAAACCAATTTGCTCTTCTTGTCCTAACTTACAGTTCTCAAGTGACTTGACTTGCCCCAAAAGGTGTTGGATCTGTTCCACAGGAAAATATGAAGGATGCTTCATGCTGATCAAATGATTTATAAAAATCAGTGTATACCAAGACTAGATATTCACCATTCTGAAGGATTTAGCATAGCAGTTATAACTTTGATAGAGCAATGGATCCCCAAATTAAGGAGAAACCAATGGAGCAAGAAAATCTGATCAGTTGCCATATGAACATACTTTGGAGCCTGTCATAAGAAACAAGTACAAAAGTTTAGCTGGAGTTGCACAGCAAGGGAAGGAACAGAAAACTATGACAACTCTGACACAGTCAATGTTGTGGAGTGTTAGGTCAGTGAGTTTCCATATGAAAGAGCAAACGAGGACAGAGGATGAAATTGAAGAGAATATGGCACAGGAAGATGCTGTGGAACTTTCTATAGAATGCCTGCAGGAAATGGAGAACAAATAATGTGCCCTAACTCTAGAAGAAAATGATCTAAGAGAAGATATGTTTGATTTAATAGAGATGGAAAGATAAAGGGCAGGATTCACGAAGCCTCCGTGTAAGAGTTATAACTCATACATGGAGGCTTCAGTTAAACGGAGTGATGTCAGCATGCTCTGCATATTCATGAGAGCATGCTGAATGGCACCTAAGGCTAACACGGTCTGTGTAAGACAGTAAGGGGTGTGTCTTGCCCTGTAAGCGGACACGCCCCCAGAAGAGTAAAAGTGCCCAAAGTAAACACCCATGCCAGAGTCCATGGAAATGTGAATAAACACAACACAACACATGTCCCCACAGACTATGAACATAAAATGTACAAATGAACATCACATAATTTTTTTTAAATTGTAAAGATGTTTAACTGTGAGTGCGCTCGTATGCGGTCGCGTGCCCGTAGCGCAGCTACAGTTAGCAGTCAGTGGGAAAGCATATAAGAACTAAATATGCAAAGTAAGCCAAGAAGCAATAGCATAGCAGTAGAGATGTTGGCTGAAGAGCAGGCATTCATGGTTCGAGCCCCCACAACACCAATTTTTATTTTTAGCAAAATAAGCACGAAACAAGTCCCTGACAAATATGTACACATAAAATCACATTTTATGTAAAATGTAATGAAATAGCCCATTGATATTGAACAAATGTGAGGTAACAAAACAATAAAAAATGCCAGATGTGCCCATAGCTGAGCTACAGTTTAACAGGGTGAGTGCATCTGCCCGTAGGTGAGCAGTGGTTTAACTGGTGCAAAATGAGTGCCCGTAGCTGAGTAGTGGTTTAACACGTTAAATCTATGTGCCCCTAACTGAGCTGAGCAAAATATGCATGCTGATAGCCAAATGAGGCTTAAACCAGTGCACCCCGTTTGTGCAGAGCTGCGCACCCTGCAAACAAGCTACCGACGGGCAACGTTGAGCAAGCCGTATCAAAACTGCCTTTACACAGACACACCCCTCAGCTTGTCTAGACAGTCATAGAAAATAAAAAGTAGTGGCCAGGTTCAAACCCAGGATACTATACACCATAGTCAAGGTACTGAACTACTAAGCCATGACAGCAGTACCTATAAATGCAGTAATAGCTAATATATAGGAATGAATACAAACTGGAGCATGACATTGCAGGTTTACTGAAGTTGATACAATTCTAAAATGGCCAATCACAGATATGTGTGGGAAAAACGGACTATATAAGCCCCATAGGTGGGAATACACAGCATAAACGATTGTAGACCTGAACTGCAGCCAGAATGACAGGAGTAGGAGAGGGTAGTTGCTTTCGAGCACAGAGGTAGGGCATTGAGGAGTCCAGGTACATGGTCTGGGTCATAGTCCACAATCATGAGGCCCAACTTATGCAGGGCCAGGTCCTCTGGGGAGCATACAGGGCTGAGGCGTGGGACCGGTTGGCTCATGATCTTACCAATGCCACAGGTATTCCAAGGACTGGTAAGCAGGTCCGTCACCACCATGCGGACCTGAAGAGATGCAAGCAGGACCAACTGAACCTTTGGATCCAGGAGGCACGGCAAATGCCCAACGCCCCACTACTGAGTAAGTTACATTTAATTATGTATGTAAGAAATTAAACTAGCTGATATTATGGAGATGTGTATTCCAATATTACTTCATTTATATTACAGCTGCAGGTGTCCGTTCTGTGAACCGCAGAGCCTATGGCGATAGGCTGGTGCGGTTGCACCACCAGGCAGGTCAGTAATCCACTACCAGTAACTGTAAAGAAATATAAAAGTATGACAGTCAGCAAAAGAGTGCAGTGTAGTCACTAAGGAATAAAATGGGCAAGTAACAGTGTGAAAGTGTTTTTAAGTATTGCTTGATTACAAAAGTGAGTTGCAGCCTGTAAGCCAAACAGAAAAATGAAAATTCTGAAATAAAAATGCCCCACCTGTAAGAAAATAGTACACAACCTGCAGCAGGCTGAAAAGTATAGCTGCAGAAGATGATGAAATCACATGTGTGAAATATATCCATGTTGAAATACTGAAACATGACAGAAGTGAGACTGCTGGAAAGGATTGTAATAACTACAGGTAAAACATGTCAATAAAGCCTAGAAGTAAGTACCATCCTGAATAGTAAAATGAAAACAAGTGAGAGAGTGTGAGAAAGTGTCATGAATCCAGCAATACAGTAGTAATAACCACTGAATAAAGTATACTGCAGTCAGTACAGAATGAAATGCATGTGAGAATCCAAACCAAACAGCAAAATCTGTTCAAAGTGTTGCTGCATCTGGAATGTGTATCCCAAAATCTGGATATGTTGCTCTCAGTCTGCAATATGCAGATAGTATGATTGTCTGATATACCAAACAGCCACACTTGGCTATAGCTATATAAAGCAAATGTAGCAGGATGATGTAGCTGAACAAAGCTAGATATGAATGTGTATGAAGAACAATAAAATGTATATTGATGTTGCAGTAACAGTCCTATCACCAAGTTGAAATAGTTATCATATAGGAAACTGTAGTTAGAACAGTAGAGTGTATATATGTGCAGCTATTAGAAATGTACAGCATATGTATTGGTATTTGAAGGTGTTAATATTATTTTCTTCACCCCACCCTATAACCACATATAACCCATTCCACGTGAAAATGGTATGTGCAATCACAATTAACACCCCTGGACATTTGTCCTGTTGGGTCATATATATTTGCATGTCTGTTGATGCATCTGCCCTGTTCATACATCTAAACCTGATGGCCTGTTGCCATCAATCAACCCTGCATGTTGTTGGACTGTGTATTGCTGTTCAAATTATGCATGTGTTATGCTCGCTGTTCAATGGTGTGAATATCTGGGTGTTTGGTTAATGGGAATACTAATGCATGCTGTTACAACTAATTGTGAATGGTATTATATGTCACTAACCCAAACTGTCATGACATAATGCAAAACATAGGATGACAGGGAAGGCGGGTTCCAGCGGACCCACCTCTCCCACCTCATCTGGCGAGTGCACCTGGCACTAGTGCCCGGTCTGGACTCTCCTCCGGTGGCCCTGTGCCACCTGCGGGTAGAAGCACTGCAGGGGATGGGGCTTGCCCCCCCCTCTGCAAGTGTGGCCAGAGGAGAACCGCCACTCACCCTCCGTAGCGTCCGGACTGTGATGCGTAGGGAGATTCGGGACTCTGTTCTCGAGCCCCTACGCCAGCTTGAGGCACGGGTGGCACATCTTACGGGCATGCCTGTTGCCAGGCCTACACAGCCCCCAGCACAGCCCCGTCCTGGACAGTGAAGGAACAGTGGCAACTGCCTATGGGTGGGGATATCAGTTCCACTGTTGCCATCTGTGGGCTCATGGGCTCTGGATATCCAAACCTCCATCCCGGTCAATTGTGTAACCGCCCCACACGTGTCATACACCACCCCTGTATGTGTCTTGTTTGTCTTGTCTGTTTACCTACCCAACCTACCTCCCCAGCTGTACCGAAAAAAAAGGGCACTCTGTATCCACAAAAAAATTACGCCCCATACATAGCTGCCCATTCCGCACACATGTCTGCTGGACATGGAAACTATCAATTACAATTGGCTGTACAACAAGTATTATTGTTGTCCTGACACCTCTCTCAGGGGTGGAAGGTTTCAAATGTCACACCAAATTACATACATATGCACAGCTGTTGCTGATGAAGAAATGGGCAGCTATGGGCCTTACCTACATCCTTCCTGCAAATCCCAAGCTTGTTTCCCTACTGTCTTACCCTCTTTGTGACCCCTTTTTCACCACTTTCCTGTCTCCCCATTTTCATTTCTTTCAAAGAAAATAGCGCGGGTGTGCGCCAGAGTAAGCACTTGTAAGTGGGTGTGCACGGAGCTAACCACCAGTGCGCATGCGTGAGCTCCATGCAAACCAGTGCTAACCCAGTTACAACTGCTTAAAAGTGCCTTAGTCACTTTGATTGACAGGTCCTGTACTCAGTTCAAAAGCAAAATAAAATCCCACTGTCAGTCCCGAACACAGGACCTTGGAAACAGTAGTCTGTATGACCTTCCACTAAGCCATGACTCTTATACAAGAACATTGTGCTAAAATAAATATAACATGTAATAGTAGGGCTGAATGTAAAGGGAATATAGGATGTGTAGTACCCAAAACATGTCATTTAGAATTACTGTCAAAACTACTGGACTCCCATAACAGTAGTGTGTGAACAGAAACAGCCATGCTAGTTGGTAGCTTGTAGGTAATAATGTCAGTTAATGTACATATATAAATGTATGTATATGTACATATATATATATATATATCTATATATATATATATATATATATATATATATATATATACATAGTTGTAGGTGTCATTGTGCGTACAGACTTACTACAGGGAACAGGAGAGAGGAATGGAGAAATGTGAATCTACAACACAGCCTGAATCATGAGAGAGATACTAACCTTTACACTCACAGAACAGTGTCCACAGCATACCAGCATGGTCCCCGCCCTTACAATCTGAAAGGGCAACGCCTATCTCACATACCCTTTTATAGCACTGTCCTGAAATCACAGTGAGAACTGCAATCAGTACACAACTGGCTGTATGCAATTAGCAAATGCTGGCTTACAATTGGTGCAGAGGCCAAGATGCACTGATTATGGCCTATAAAATCCTCTATAATCTGGACAATACTCCTGCACTTCAAATATTATCACCCCCTAAAACAATCCTAGACCGCTTCGATCCTCTAACAAACTACAAATTCAGACTAGCAAAATGAATAACACAGCCGGAGATTCTCTCTTTGCAAACTCTGTAAGTAGATCCTGGAACTCACTTCCAGCTGACATTACCTTACTTTCCACCTTAGGTCAATTTAACACTAGTCTCAAACAACATTTGTCACTTAACTGGCTATGTCAATGTATCAAGCCTGGCTAACTCGAATGTGTAAAATCTGTTAACCAGTTTACTGTGTAATTTAATTTAATCCTGACTTGTGCTCAGGACTAACTTTAACCTGTGGAACATGTTTAACTGACTTACTTATGTAATCTCTGTAAATAATCTGTTTGTAATATGTAATGCTGGTATTATGTAATGCTGTATCTGCTTACCCTTGGAGCTTTTCTCCCCGGGCCTCCGCTGAAAATGGACATGCATCCAGTCGGACTATCCCGGTCAACAAATGTAAGATAAATAAATAAATAAATAAAAAATATTACAGTGACTACAATACAAGTCAGACATTGACACACACTGACAGCATGCTGAACACACTGGGGCATACGTGGGGACTCAGAATAGCATCCTGCCTGAGCATCACACACCTCCGCAGTTGGCACACAGGCATATGTTCCATTGGAACAGAGCACATGCCACACATGGCACAAACATCCCGTGTGCCACACACTCACAGCCTGTAGGGCTACACAACACACCTGCTACAGACGTGTCAGGTACCTGTCTTGGGTGCTGCACTGGGGTCCCGCTCAACAGGCTGTTTCTGGTGAAGGTCACAGTGATATGCCTCAGGTGCACTATGGTCCTCCACAGAACACATGCATACAGGTCAGTCAGAGGCATGGACACATATGACTCACTCATTGACCATGCCAGTATGGCTGACCTGAGACATACCTCCCTGGACTACATGATAGGGAACATAGAATGGATCTCTCAGCATGTGGCACAGGCCAGTATGAGCCTGATCTTGGTTGCCAACATACCCTCACCAGGTATGCTACCACTATATGTGGGAAGGGTGTTGTATGTCTACATTATGCTCAGTCTCCAATGTCATTCATAGGGTATCCGCTGGCTGTCAACGTGTGCTTACATGCTAGGGAAGCCACAATGATGTGCAAGGGTCATCTTGCACGTGACACCCATGGCCCGATGTATATTGGCAAAGTTCCTTGATACACACATACTGCCTTATGCTGCAG
Organism: Protopterus annectens; assembly: GCF_019279795.1. Taxonomy (NCBI): domain Eukaryota; kingdom Metazoa; phylum Chordata; order Ceratodontiformes; family Protopteridae; genus Protopterus; species Protopterus annectens. The sequence goes on from NC_056733.1 coordinate 1,554,137,151, forward strand.
GACACGGTTTACATAGCCACCTCCATGGGTATCACACAGGTTAGGACACTAACAGTGCTGCTACACAACAACAGCAGTGTACACCGCAAGATGCATGCACCAGACACTGTCCTCAGCACGGTGAACTGCAATGTCTGTGCAGTACCAGAGTCCTGCTTCATGGCTCACAGGTGTTACCAATCACTGACAGGTTATGCCTCATACCATGCCTGTCATCCCCTACACATGTAACACACATGGACAGGGGGGTGATATCCCAAGGCACCACAGATACACACACCTCCAGGTTGTTGGCACAGCACAAAGCATCAGGGCCTAATCATGGGCAGCTAACAGTGTGTTGGACTGCCATCTGGTTCATAGCCTGGCACACACAACCCTCCCATACACAGGAAGACCACCTATCCTCCATAACAACACTGGTAATATGACAGTCTCAAGAACTGTCTTTATATGGCTGGACTGCATCCAGCCAAACATTGTGCGTGAGCATTACTGTAGCTACAACACACTAATTGAAGGGTTCACAGCATATGGTCACTGAATTGCAGTGGAATGACATGGTACCACTACCACAACAGGTGGGAACATGCAGCACCTGTACATTGACTACATGTACACTATATGGCCCAGACCAGATGTGTATCCCCTGCTGTAGGTATTTTACCATATACACCCACACTGTATAGACACATACTGCGTGCGGCCCCTGCACAGTAAGACACAGTCATATTGGTATACATTGCAAATACCATTTATCCACTCGAGGTATGTGTCAGACATGGTAACTACTGCAGGTCACAGGTATTTATGTGTATGTGTCACACACATACATCATGTGTGCAATGCCATTGTTGGTTTAGGCAATGGCATGCATTGTTATGTACAAAGACCCACACAAGGTCATAATGTGTGACACAACCACACATGGCAGTTGTGGGTTACCAAAACATACCTATCTGTACTCTGACAATGGTAATAGACACAGTAGCAGAGCGCACTATTGGCATTACTAGCCAACTAGCCCTGTTTGGCTGTGCTGATAGTGGGGTGACATCCCCTGTGTTTACTGGGGGAATATGCAGCATCTGGTGTATTGTAGTATTTGCGAAAAGGATCTTTTCTCTCACACTTGCATTTACACACACCCTACTACCCCCCCCCCACACACACACACACACGCACACTTGCCATTTGCAGGATTCATACCCCTACCTAATTAGGTCACGACACATGAGAGAAACACATTAGCAAAGCGCACTTTTCGGATTACTAGATAGCTTCTCTTCTCTGGCTGTACTTATAGGGTGCTAACATCATCAGTATTTTGAAAGGGTAATGTGCATCAGGTAGTGTGATCTCCTGATTGCCAAAACTAACATGTTTTTCATACGAAAATGCACACGCACAAACTCCCCACATCCAAACTTGCAGGTTTCAAACCCCTACCTAAATATGTTATGGCACTTGAGAGTGACGCTGTAGCAGGTTGCGCTATTCTGAGTACTGGCAGATGTCTCTTCTCCAGCTGTATGTATAGGGAGCTGTCATCATCACTGTTTGGAAAGGGTAATGTGCATCATGTAGTGTGATCCCCTGATTTCAAAAAAGCGCATGGTTATCATACAGAATTGCACACACACAGAGTCCCCACATCCAAACATGCCATTTACAGGTTTCCTATCTAACTATATTATGACACTCGGGAGAAGCGCATTAGCGGACTGTGCTATTCGAATAACTGGGAGGTTTCCCTTCTCCTGCTGTATTATAGGGTGCTGACATCATCAGTGTTTAGAAAGGGGAATGTGCATCCTGTCGTGTGTTCTCCTAGTTGCCAAAAGGGATATTTCTATCATACAGACTTGCACACACACTAGCTTTCTCTACACACACTGAGCATTTGCAGGATTCAAACCCCTACCTAACTAAGCTCTGACACTCAAGACAGACGCATTAGTGGAGTGCGCTATTCGCATTACTAGTAGGCTTCTTTTCTCCTGCTGTACTTATAGGGTGCTAACATCATCTGTGTTTAGAAAGGGGAATGTGCATCCTGTAGTGTGTTCTCCCAGTTGCCAAAAGGGACATTTCTCTCACACAAAATTGCACAACCACTAACCCCTCTCATCCAAACACACTTGCCATTTGCAGGATTCAAACCACTACCTAACTATGTTATGACACTCGAGTCTGACGCATTAGCAGAGTGTGCTAGTCACATTACTGGAAGGTTTTCCTTCTTCTGCTGTACTTATAGGGTGCTGACATCATCAGTGTTTAGAAAGGGGAATGTGCATCCTGTCGTGTGTTCTCCTAGTTGCCAAAAGGGATATTTCTTTCATACAGACTTACACACACACACTAACCTCCTCCACACACAGAGCATGTGCAGGATTCAAACCCCTACCTAGCTATGTTATGACACTTGAGATGGACGCATTAGCGGAGCTCGCTATTCGCATTACTGGGAGAATTCTCTTCTCCTGCTGCACTTATAGGGTGCTGACATCATCAGTGTTTAGAAAGGGGAATGTGCATCCTGTAGTGTGTTCTCCTAGTTGGCAAAAGGGATACTTCTTTCATATAGCCTTGAACACACACTAACCCCCTCCACACACACTGAGCATGTACAAGATTCAAACCCCTATCTAACTAGGTTTTGACACTCGAGACGGACGCAATAGCAGAACACGCTATTCGCATTACTGGGAGGTTTTCCTTCGCCTGCTGTACTTATAGGGTGCTGACATCATCAGTGTTTAGAAAGGGGAATGTACATCCTGTAGTGTGTTTTCCCAGTTGCCAAAAGGGACATTTCTCTCTCCCGGCCTTTCACACACACAAACCCCACTCACCCACCCACACACACACACTGAGCATTTGCAGGATTCAAACCTCTACCTAACTAGATTATGACACTTGAGGGAGACACATTAGCAGCGTGCACTATCCCAATTACTGGGCAGCTGTCTTGCACCTGCAGTATTTATAGGGTGCTGACATCTTTATTTCTACAGAGGTATGTACATGTAGTAGTATCTGTCAGGTGGGGGATAGCATATATATGCATTTGCAGCCACCTACGTCATGGTCAGATATGCACATTGCACTGGCAGGTTATGTTCTATACCATGCTTTGTGACCACAGGACCTGTAACACACAACACAACCAGTCCAGAACACCACACCCACATCCAGGACACACACGTAGCTTCCCTGGGAACAGTGCCGGGATATGCAGGTGTTCACATACACCATTCCAGTTGTTAACATCAGGTACAGGCATATTGTGTGTGAAAACTACTTAGGCCTCTACCACTTTACCCTACAGCCACTACAATTTGTGGTTCCATGTGCCATGGCAGAACCACACACCACAGCCACATGGGGGAATACATATTGCACCTGTCCATCTGCAACGTGGGTACCCACTGTTCCACACCAGAGGTAGACCACCATTGTTGATATCTGACCATACCCACCTTTACCTGGACATCCATATCCCATCTCCACCCCCAGGCAAGGTTGTCACTGCACACAAACTGTATGTAGCACAAGCAGACTCTACACACTTGTGAAGACTGGGGTGGACGACTTCAGAGGACCCACGCTGGGGGACTATACTGGCCACTCAGCATAATCCTTGACAATTGCATTCTATGAGCATGTGTACAGTTTGCATTGATCATGCTATCCCACATATACCTATGACTGCTCCACAACAAGACACCTGTCAGCTGTACACCAGCCATATATGTGCCGTACAACAGACAGAGTGAGCTAATACATTGCAGAGCTGTAGCCCACAGAGGGAGGACATCTGCGAACAGTTCCGGCACGGCACTTCATTCACACATAATCATTACAGCACAGTGTTGACAGTGGAATCGTCCAGAGAATGCAGATAGGGTTCCCCTCAGTCTGTTATTGATGGACACCTACTGTCAGAGATCCTCAGCAACCCTCTCCCAGCAAACACCGACAACATGGCTGTGGCTTAGCACATTCAATCCCTGGGAACTCCACGGTGCCCCTGCTTGACAGAGGCACAGCTCACTAGCCTCACATGTTGCCTTCTGTGACCTACTTTACAGTGGCACAGTAGCCTACTGTCCTGGGGATGCAGATGCCAAGCACACTCTGGCTGAGCTGTCATTCCCTAGGGCAACAAGCCTAGTATTGACCTCTACACCCATATGTTCAATTGTCGGATGCACAGTATTTGTTGTGCTGTTCTACTGTTTGCAGGTCTTTATTGCCATAGCATTCCCTGTTCCTATGACCAACTTGTGTATCTGTGGAAGATGTTTGCATATGACGGCGATCCACTATATCACTTATGTCTCTGTGTGCACTGGGCAGATTGCTGTGTTGTGGTTGGTTCCTGGACTGACACGTACAAATACCAGATATGTGTGGCCAACTGCTAAACGGAGATATGGCCTAAGTGTGTGAGCATGCCCAGTTCAGCCTTTCCATGGCATGTTGTCTGACATATGCCTCATTTATCAAAGTGTGCGAGCATGCCCAGTGTGAGCTTTCCATATGTTGCACTCTGAAGTCCACCACATATTTGGGTATGTGTGCACTTCAACAATATCTCACATTTATGGTTGTGTGTTGGGTGTCATGTTGTGTACTAACTGGCCAACTGCTTCGTGTCTGCCACAACAGGGATTATACTGTGCCTGCAGGGATTGCATGGGATACTTTTCAGACAGTTCTCAACATACTTTCATAATGACCTAACACTGTAGTACCGTATAGTGTACTGGTTCATTACTTTCACTGTGGTGGACAGTACCCTGGGCTTTAGTCCTATGACTGCTTGACATCTTCATAGTGAGCACAACAGACTGTGTAGGGGCCAGTTGTGCACATATGACCATGTTGCATTATGTTCGGATATGGACTACCTACACCAGGCTCGTCCAACATTGCTAGTGTATTCCACAACATGGGTGGACATTGGCAAACACTAGCAATGTTCCCTAGGCCATTTCTGATGCTAGTCACAGGGTGTGTTTGTCCTTCAACACACATTGTAACTGGAGTTTGCCATGACATATGTCATGGTTAGTATACTGTGCCTCCGTCTACCTCTGACATAACAGTGATACCCAGGGTTAGCCTACCATCTCCCATCCACTCATCAGGATTCCTCTTGAGGGGTGTCGATATGTGACTCTCTGGCTGACATGTACCAGGAGTTTACTGAAGAGTGGGGGTGCCTTCTGTGTTATGGATCATTCTGTACAGCTTGTCCTATGTATGTCAGTGCTGGGGTTCAGGTCTCTCATGTGCATAGCTCACTGCCATTCAGATTGTACAAGGTGCAACATGTTCATTCATTCCAGGTTGGACATGGCTTCATACATCAGGCACAGCATGCCTGTAGCTGGGCAGTATGGCGGTGTGTGGGGCTGCAGTTTGTTTACTCAGGCAACACATGGCATCTGTTCATGCTCCTTGCTACTCCTGGTGGGGTACTGTTGTGGACTTTACAGTTGATGGAGGTGTCTGCTGCGGTATATCCCACAGGGGCTATTGTAGTCACTTGTGATACTGATGGAGGATGACTGCAGAGCCACAGTGAGTTCCCCTTATCTACATCTGCCAACCTTCATGTTTGGGTGGCTATATAGTATATGTTTCTGCGAACACTACAGCCACATGTTTGTCCAGTGCAGGATATCTATCACCTTTTGTACCCAGGTCTCACATTACATGTTAGGTATGTCATGGGTTAACAGCTGTGTGGTAATTTGTGGGCACTTACTGTATATCCACGGTGGTTGTCTATGCACAGTTTTGCAATTAGCTTGCTGACATGGCTATGGCTCCAGTTGTCTGTTTGTAGGTGGCCCTTTTGTGGGTTGCTTATGTCAGCTGGGGGTCGGATATGGTGGGCTGTTTGTACTCCTCTGCATACATGTTCAGTCACAGTCCTTCCATGTTGGCCTATACCTATGGGACATATATACAGAACGGGGGGGCAAGACCAGGCCTTGTGGGATGCCACTCATATCTGCTTTGTAGTCTGACATGGATGCGGCATGTCTGACCATGTCAGTTCTGTCCTTGGTCTGGTTTGCAACCCCTCTACTGACATAGGGGTATATATTTAAGCTGGTGAACATATCCATACTGAACTCGTACGGTATTGTCTAGAAGCATGTGCACGGTCCAGCTACGCTGTGTGGACCACATTGACCTCATCAATGACCTTAATGATTGCTTCAAATGGGTCAGACATGTTTAGGGGCAGGATCTGCAGTTACGACAGCCACACTGTGTAGGGTCCAGTATCAGTAGGTCCACAATAGCCTTCTGTCTGCGGTACATACTGATCCTTTCCATAGCTGTGCAGAACAAGCTTCTCAGGATCCTGGGGTGGTAGTTTTCAGTATCCATTCAGGCAACACCTTGGATTGTGATGGACCACTGTTGTTGTACACTGCTCTTTGGGTACATATCCTGTGGTAAGGCTGACATTGGGCAGTAGTGTGATTTGACATTCCATTATTCTTGGAGTCCATGTTGGCCTCAGCACAGGACACCATCACATACCTTTGCTGCTGTGTGTTCTGCTTTGCAGATGATGGCTGTTACCTCAGCATCTGCAATGTCAGGGGACCATCAGTCTGCTGGGATAGGTATTTTGCACTGTGGGGGGGGTGTTTGCACTGCACCTGACAGGTTGTATGTTAGCAATATGTGTGTGTGTTTAGTATGTTGTTTGTAATATCTGTGTGATTCGGAGCATGTCTGTGGATGCCCAACATGGTTCCTACCATCAGTTGGGTAAGTCTTGTGATTATCCTTAGTGTCCTGTACGTTTTGTATCTTCATAGGTTCATGGGTTCATATTAGGCTATACACCCTAGGCCATTAGTAAGCCTAGCCAGAGTGTGCGTGTCTTTCGTCACCCCTTGCTATGTTCTCTTATGGCCATTTATGAATTTCTTCACTGTGCCTCTGTCTGGTCATGACACAGTGGGGACCCCCAGTATACATATACGATCATCCATCCACTTGGCAATATTCCTGTTGAGGGGTGTCAGTGAGGGGCTCTGCCTAACATGGATTGGGATCCTGTTTCTGGGTGTGGGGAGCCTCTGGGTTATGTATCTGTCCCTCCAGCACATCTTATTTCATTATGTGTTGAGGCTGACATCTGTCACTCTCACAGCTCCAATGGCTTTGATTTCCTGTGGTGGAGCATGTCCATTACTCCTGTGTCGGACATGGCCTTGTACAATAGACATACAATGCCTCTGTGTAGGCAGTCTGTGACTGCATTCAGCTGGGGTGTCTACAGCCAGGCAGCATATGACATATATTTCACACCCTTTATCCTGTTGGTGGGGTAACTATGAGGTCTTCCGTACCGCTGCAGGTGTCACGTATGGTACATCCCATATGAGTCATTGTACTAGATTATGGGTCTGATAAGGGAACAGTACAGCGGCACAGTGAGCTCTGTTGATGTAGATGTGAATCCTTTGATGATACGGTGTCCAATATCGACAATCTTCCTAGCCACATTGGCATTGTGAGTGTCACATGACAGATTACTGTCGACCTGTGTCCCTAGGTCCCTGATTACTCCTTGCATACATAATGGTTTGCCACCTATGTGGTAATTTGTGTGTACCTTGTCTGGTATTTGGTGGGACATTCATACTGTCCAGTGTCTTCAGGATGTCTGGGTGGAGTTCTTGTGTATGAGAGTGTGGTCTGTCGCATGCTACAGACTGCACAGCAGTTTTGACTACAGTTAGGTGCACATGGGTGGTCTCCACTGCTTTGTGCATTGTCATTTACCTGGCCATATGGGTGTCTGTGCTGCATATGGATACTCCCCCTCCTTTGATGTTTTGGTGCAGGTGTTGGGGCCATAACACATGATATGTGGTATAACCTAGTAGTGCTGGTGTGCTATCACTAGGCTTGCAGCAGGCTTCTGTCACTGCACAGACATCGATGTTCTCCATAATGGGAAGTGCCTCAGGGGCATGCATATTGCAGTTTACACATCTGGCATTGGTCAGCATTACCCTTATGTTTCCTACCACTTATGTTTTCTAGGGTGGTGGGTAGTCTTTTTGGCCTTGCCTACATACGGCTCTATGGAGGCGGCAAAGGCCTTATCCAGTATCCAGACGCACAGGGGAAACAGGTGCAAGCCATCCCTGGAACAGCAGCGTGGCTTGTCATGCTTGACATCTCAAGCAGACAGACATTAGACCCTCTTGGACTGACAGTTGTAACAGTGCCAGCTCTTAAACATGAGCATTCTGTGTTTGTACTGTGGCATCATTCTTGGTGAGGGTTGGATGCTGCACACAGCCAGTGTCATACCGGCCTGGGGTACATACTCAGAGGGACCATCCATGTCTCTTTTCATGTTGACCAGGGAGGTACATCTCAGGTAATTCACACCAGCATGGACATTGAGTGCATCATATTTCTGCTTGCTTTGGGGTGACCTGCGTACTTGTGTTATGTGGCATTTTGTGGCAACCTACAGGCAGCTTACTCTACCCTTTCCCTTGTTCAGTCTGGTGAGTGGGACAGCAGTGTGTCTGCCTATACAGACACCTATTACAACTGTATCAGGCATGTTGTTTCTCCTTCTGGCCTGTGACTGTTTGGCACACCAGCTTTGCGTACTATTCATTGCATGTGCTATGTTTGAAGGTTGTGGTTGCTTGTGATCTGCTTTGGAGGCTTCTGTTGGTGTGGTGTGTTTGTAATTAAGGCCTCCGGGAATATTTGTCTGTGTTTATGTGTTTGGTTTACAGTTGTGGTAGGTCTATGTGGGACTGGGTTTGTGGTGTATGTGCTTGCCTTCTCCTCCTGACTTGTTTTGACAGTACTGAGTTGGTGGAGCTCAACCTCTTGTTTGGATACATGGTTGCATCTATCACATATATTTGTATTTATTGGGGGGTGTTGTGGTTGTCTGTGTACTTGGGACTTTTGTCACATTGCCTCTGGATTCACAGATGCTACTTGTTGTGGCTGGACTTAGTAGATTGTATGTGTGGACATATGTTATTGCCATACTACTGGCCAGTGATTACTTCCCTTTTTATGTTTGCTCTATCATGTGGTAGCTTCCTCATTCTTTTGCATGGTTTGGTAATGGCTGGAGTCCAGCATGCCAGATGCCTGCATGTATGACATTGTGTGTTGTTGTTATTTGTGATTGCATACTCCAAGCATTCCTGGCTGTGTTCATGGAATGCCTGTATAACATGTTCTGTGATGTGTCCCATATTCTGCACTTGCACAGGGCCTTACGTGGATTCAACATCAGTTTGGAGGGCTGCAACCTATGCTTTACACATGTTTTTCACTGTGGTATTCTGGCCAGGGACTGGGGTCAGGATGTGTATATCCAGTGTGATTACTCTATGGTCTGGTCTTACCGGTGAGGGGTATACTTCTCATCTTGCCATCCAGTACACATGTTGCTGATTATCACACCCAGTATGCTTACCCCTCTTGTGGGAGTGGCACATTGTTCCTGGGCATTTTGGTTTATGGATTCTGGGAAATTTTCTCCTACTGTGTTGGTGCTAGTATAATGCTCCCGGTGTATGTCTGGGTATTTTCAGTCAAGCAATATAATGTGGTTTGGGGGGCTTGATATATTCATGTATTCCGACATAGGCCAGGTGCAGTTCCTGGTATTAGGACAGTAGTCTGCAGCAGGCTATATACTGGGAGGCGGTTTTAGCCATTGGTATTTGACCATGGCTAATCCATGCTGCTTCTTGTTGTGGTACCAACATGGGGGTGTGGTTATCCTTGACATTTATTGCTAGTCACCCTCCTTTTGTAGCTTGTTCCATATTTTGCGGCTGTACAGCACAGTATGAGGTGTGACCTGGTAGTGTTAGGGTACTGATGTGAGCCTTGACCCAGTTCTCTATTACCAGACTGGTATCTACATTCTCCATACTGTGTGCATTTACACTGCACACATCTTGCTGTTTAGACATCTGTCATTGGGTAGCATTACATCTAGGTTCCCATCCCTTGCGGAACCTATGAAGGTAGGTTTGTGTTTTGAGACCTACCTATTCAGGGCATGCTGTGGGTACTGACAGCCTTTGCCAGTATCCATGGGGCATGGCATGATAGGTGCATGCCACCCCTAGCAGGTGGTGCATCATGTCATGCTCCACATGTCTTCCCAGCCTGAGACACATTGGCTCCCCTTTGACTAACTGCATTACTTCAGCCAGTTATTGCACTTGATCATCCCATCATCATTTTGTGGCTTCATGCTTGGTGAGGGTGGATGTTAGTCAGGGTGCTCAGGTGTGCATATAGTACATGTTGTTACATTACTTAACACATGGCATTCATGCCTCAGGTGGTGCTGCAAGGCTGCCTCTGTCGGATGCACATATTACACTTCCATGTACATGTTTGTGAGCAGGTCATGTCATTTTTGGCATCCATGTTATTATTTGAGTGAGTCAGAGGGGGTATCATTCCCAGGGTTCCTACTGAGCCAGTGTATGTGCTATGTGTTGCCTCTTTGCCAAGGCCAGGGCATACTGGGCATGCCTCCTTCTGCCTACTGGGGCAGGCTCAGGTTGTTCCTCCTCCGAGTCACGCTCTGCCTGTGATGGCCTTGGCAATGGTGGGGAGCTGTTTGGCCCAGCCCTATGCTGGTCCTGCTGCAGCTGTTTTCGCAAGATCATATTATGTAGCATAGCACATACCATGACAATTTGGGTACATGTAGTTGGTGTGTACTGCAAGGCTCCACCAGATGTGTCCAGACACCGGATCCGTGACTTGAGCAGCCCAAACACACTCTATTACATTACGTGTTTGTGCGTGTGCCTCATTATGGCATTCCTGTTCAGGTGTGTGTGCGTTTCTGATGGGTGTCATCAGCCACGGCTCCAGTGCATAACCTGCATCCCCCACTAGGTGTCCGTGTGGGATGTCCCCATTGGCAAATGTCTGGTACAGCTGCGTCAAATGCCAGATGTGGGAATCGTGGTAACTCCCAGGGCAGCCAGCACACACATGCATTATTATGCCCTGGGCATCACACATGACCTGGCAGTTGATGGAGGGGAAGCTCTTGCAGTTAATGTAGGCCCTACCCCACTCACCAGCTGGTGCTTTGATGCGTATATGCGTGCAGTCTATTGCACCCACTACCTCAGGGTATTCCGCTATTTGCTGGAAGAGACGCATATTGCTGGCCAATACCTCACGGGCATTGGGGAAATATACATGATCACCGACATGTGCTGACATGGCATCCAGGAACTGGTGCAGTACCCTGAAGGCGGATGCCTGTGATATCCCCATCATATCACCAGTTGGTCTCTGGAAGGTACCTGTTGCTAGTATTCTTAGGCCAACACATACCTTGGTTTCCACTGGGATGGGTTCCCCTCTGTTGGTTCTGTGTGTGAGGCATGGCCTGCACAGCTCAACAATTTGCTGCAGGAGGTTTCTGTCCACTCTATAGCACTCTACTATCTCCAGCTCATGTAACCCGTGGTAGGTGACCCTGGGCCTGTACACTCTTCTCCATCTCCTCACTGTGGGTTGTCTGGCACCATCTGCATTGTCACCACCCTCAGCAAGTCGCCTATGTCTCATTATGACAGCTATGGCAGCCCCTAACATTTCAGTTAAGCTTTTTCAGTTTTCACTTCTATTAGCTTACTCCTGTCTTGCAGTGTGTCTTAAGAGAAACATCCTGCACTACTGTTTGCAGAGTTTTAAGTGCTGGGCTGGGCTACTATTCTGCTTGTGTAATTGCCTGCTTCTAATTGTTTTCACCTGCTAGCTTCAGCAGTTATCTCTGCTAGCTTCCTATTAATTCTGTTGCTTCCTTTTTCCTCTCTGTTTCCTCAGGGGGGAGCAACGTGCATACCATCAGAAATACGCTCACAGTGGCTTACACATGCGCACATGTGCTTACATGGTTCAGAATCTACTTATTCGGGTTAAAATGTGCATACACCCACGCAAACACTGTTATACGTCTGCATACAGCCTCCAACATACTGAGCCTGCCCTACACGCACACACACCAGCGCAAACAGTGTTAAACTTCTCCCAACATGCTCCCACATGCTCAGTCTGCCTTACATGTGTGCACACTGCCCTACTCGTGCTTCATGGTGCACACGTGTGCATGCACGCCCAGCAAGAAACTTTGGTGTAGGTAACAGTGTACACCTTCCATTTCTTGACTTTCCATGACTTATCTAGTGGCACACCTCTTTCCATGATCTGTGTCTGTCATCTGTCATGTTACACTGACCTCCAATGAACTGCATTTCTTTCTACCATTCCCCCCTGTGATGTCACCTATCTCCTACTCTATTCCTCCCCCTTGTGTGTCTCTTACACTACTCAGACTGTGCTCATTTGCTATGTGACTGTGAGATTCAGTATCCTAACCCTCATTTACATGAGATTGCCTACTAATGCTTAGTTACATGTCTTAGACTCAGCTTCCCCCCTTAGCAACCACTACACGGTGGCCATGTTGGTTTTGTTCTGCTGGTCCCTGCATTGTCATACCATGTATTGCATGAAACCCACATTTGTGGATTTATAACCTTCTTTTTTATGGTTTTATACAGCGCAGCCCATTTGTGCGGGGCTGCGCTGGGTTTATATTTTTAATATTTTGGCATCGGGTTATATTGCCAATGGCTACATAGTTGGCCATAGGCATGCTGCCTGAGTCATATGCACCCTTTTTTTTGGAGCTGACATGGCTCCATTGTGGAATTTGCAGAAACGTACTCAGTTGTCAACTGAGTACATTTCTGCAGCTAAAACGTCTCTTACACGGACTGGTTTCTGCTTCGTGGATCACTAATATACCTCATTTGCATACCTTTCGGCTGCAAGTGAGGTATTTAGCAAGTCCATGCCCAGTCCATGTGAGAGACGTTTTAGCTGGTCTCTTACATGGAGTTTAGGGCTGTTCCTGGATCGCGAGGCTTGCATGGAGTGTTGCACATCTCTTACACTCCGTGCAAGCCTTCGTGAATCCTGCCCATAGTAAGATCAATGAAAGAAATGGACTACAGAAAGTTAGAAGTTTGATAAAACAAATGAACACCGTAATTGGGAATGTTCATAGAAATTTATGTGATATAACAGAAGTAAATATGATATGTTATGGTGCAGCTAAGTCAATAATGGATAAAGTCTTACCACAAAAATACAGGTCAATGAAAGAAAGGAGCAAAATGAATGCCATCATGGAAGCATCAGAGAGAAAAATGAAACACTTAAGACGAGGTGTCAATATTAGAAAAGTATAGAAGAGGGAATAGATCAACAAAAATGCTCAGAAAGAAAGACGTGATAAAAGCAATGTTCAGCATCAGAAGAAATCAGGATCTATCATGCACTATCACAAATAATAAACTAAAAATATCAGCACAGGCAGAAAAACTTAGAAGATATGCAGATAAATATAAATGAAAAGTATAAAATAAGCAATTTAATGATGATCAAAAAAAAGTTTTATAGAGAATTGGGAAACAAGGAAAAATGAATTGAATCACTACCACAGAAAAAAAGAAGAAATAGATACATTTTGGAAAAATATCTATGCCGATCCTGTGAAACATAACAACAATGCAACATGGATAGAAGAAGAAGTAAAAGAAAGAATAAGAAGTTCAAATGTACAGGATATGAAATGGGATGAAGTAATAGTCAGAGAGATTGAAACAAAGTAAAGAAAAGCTCCTAATTGGAAACCCCCAGGCCCAAATGCAGTACCTAACTTCTGGCTAACATTATTAACATCTTTACATGAAGATTTAGTCATGAGTAAGAACTATTTATATGCACACCCTGAACACACACCAGCCTGGTTAACAACAGGGAAAAACAATTCTCCTACTTAAGAGTAAATCTGCAAGCTAGCCTAAAAACTATAGACCAATAAGCTGCCTTCCAAAGACATAGGAACTGTACACTGGAATTGATGCTGACAGAGTTTATAGTAATTTAGAAGAAAACTCAATGATGGCAATAGAACAAAAGGGTAACAAAAGTAAGTCATATGGAACAAATGATCATTTATTGTTATATAAAGTCAGAATGGTGAACTAGACAAAGGGGAAGAATCTAAGTATGGCATTCATAGACTTCAGAAAAGAATTTGGCAGTATCCCACATTTATAGATAAAAAAGTGCTTAAAAATGTATTAGATACACCCTACATTAATTTATTACATTGCAACGACCATGAAACAGTGGCAAACAACTTTGCATTTAAGCAATGATAAAGGATAAACACAAAAAATCCAATTAAAATCATGCACAATAACCCTAGTGCAAGAAGCATACCACAAACAATGGAATAGTAGATGAGTCATTTCATTCCTTTTAATTATTTGAACAGAACTTCATCAGATAAAATCACTTTCAAGAGTTCACCCTTTTATAATCTGAGTGGATCAATCAATTATCTTTATTAATAAAAATGACACTTACTTTTAAAACCACATTGCACTAACCAATTAAAATTTCTAATAAATTGTAATATATTATTAATGAATATACATATATATATATATATATATATATATGACAAACTGAAACTGGCTGACCACAATCTAATTAAAAAAAAAAGTGATACCTAAGCTCTATCTACTTTCAATGCAAATAAACTACTAATGGATATTTTATCTTTAATTCCTAGACTTTGCATGGCATTCAGCGATGTTTGTCAATATGTCTCCCTATACTCTGAAAATGAAGACCAGTTCTCTCCACTCTCGTTCCTAGCTACCTTTTCTAAGATGCAAAACTTCTTAAAATTCTTACACTTGGTAGCATGTCTATACATAGCATTGGAACAGTTTTTTTTTTTCTTAATGGCATAGGCATGCTGATATATCCTCTTTCTAATCTGATTCTCTGTCTTGCCTACATAAAAGGCAGTGCATGACAAGCAAAAAGCCACATACTCCACTCGCTTGGTGTTACAACCAAAATTACCTTGTACAGAAAGAACTTTGTTATAATTTCTAATAATCATGTTGTTCATCTTGTAGATATACCTACCTTCCCTAAACACTCCACACTTTCTCATTTTTCCATTATAAGTGTGAGTGCTTCCCAAGGTTTTGTTTTTTTCAAATGTATTTTTCATATTTCTTCCCCTTCTAAATACTATCCTGGGTGCTTTACCCAACTTGTCAGTCTGGTCAAATGCACCAAACACTCAATTTGAATTATTTTCTATAATTTCTCTAATGATGGGGGAATAATAGTCAAAAATTAATACACAACTAGTGTACCCATTGACATTATTCTTTTTATTGTAGTAATGTTATCTGTGCATCTTAATAAAGGAGAAAACAAGGTAGAGCTATCCTTTAAAACTAAGGTTTCTTGTTCTTCTAACAGAGGTGGTGGGTATTTTCTATTTTTTAGCATGTTCTTTAAACTGACAAATTCTTCACACAGACGTTCATCATCGATAACCAACTTAGAGAGCCTTATCAGCTGGCCCCTTACCAAATTCTTTTTCTGCCAAATGGATGATTGCCCTCAAAGTGGAGGAAACTATTTGAATAAATGGGTTTTCTATAGATGGATGAGTAATATCAGTTAAGATCCTAGCTTTTATAAAGACTAACATCTAAATAATTACAATATTCAGTGTCCACAGTATAATTATTTAACATTTGTTTATCAGGAAAGTCTGAATGGGACAGAGCCAATTTTCAGTAGAGGCCCAGGGATAAATGCTCCAGATGCATGTCTTTTTAATGTGAAAGAAACTAGAGCAGTTGGAAAAAACCCACAAGAGCACAGGGAGGACATGCAGACTCCACAGAGAAGGCACCCAGCCAAGAATCAAACCGGATAATCTCTTGCTGTGAGGTGACAATGCTAACCGCTGCATTGCCCAAAAAAACAGTTGTAAAATTAATGTAATCTATAAACTGTGTAATCGTCTCAACATCATTGTCTCATAAAATGAGAATATCATGCAAAATCCTGAAATATTTATAAATAAATCTCTGATAGTCTGATTCAGAAATTAATTTAGTTTCCCACAACCACAAAACGATGTTTGCAAACATCGGGGCTGAAGATACCCCCATTGCCACCCTCCATATCTGTTTAAAGTATTCACCTTAAAATCCAAATAAAATTGTTCTTCAAAACAAGGTCCATTAAAGTAGATAAAACATAAACAGAATCTTGAGAAATTCTAGAACCTACAGCCAATGCTTCATTAAAAAATTATAAACCCTCATCCTGGGGAATAGACATAAATAAATCCTTAACACCAATACTGAGAAAAAGGTCCCCTTCGAATGGTCGACATTTCACAATGTCGACATTCATATGACCGAGACCATATGATCGACATTTGAAATGTTGACCATTTGGAACCGGTATCTCCCTACAGTGTGGAATGGAAAGATTTCCACTTCCGCACTGTAGTGCGATCTCGGATTTGGTATATTTAAGTTCCAGGGGGGGTGTGGGTTGGAGCCCCCCATGGGGTGCTGCCCTTGCTAGCAGCATTAAGGTAAGGTTTTTTTTTGTTTTTTTATGTCCTACTTGTATGGCCGACACTCTGTGATGAGAATTTCGACATTGTGAAATGTCAACCATATCAAGTAGACCCTGAGAAAGATATCACTTTCCTTATAATCACACTTGGCAAAACACCTTAGTAAGTTTTAGTAATCTTTTTTGGGATCCTGAATAGAGAGGGAATCAAAGGTTTCTTTGCATTTAAGTAGTTTGATTCTTTTAAGCTAAAATGATACTCCAGGAACAATTCCTCTAAGAACAAATCAAGCATACAATTAGATATATTAACTTCATTCAGAGATGATGTTGTGAAGTAGTCACTATTGTGCAAAAATTCAAACATTTTAGCTGTATAATCAAACTGATTCATTATCACCACCCATCCCCTTGTGTCAGGTTTCATAATCCTTATTGTATTATTTGCTAAATTTGACAAAACTTCCTACTCACCAAGACTTAACTTCAATTCTTTAGGTTTTGAAACCTTTTTATAAGCTGCTTTGATGTATATCTTGCAGAGTTTCTCAAATAAAACCACTGGAGGTATTAAAGGTTGGGTTATAGCTACTACTCCTGTGAAATTCTGATGGTAAATTACCACCAGCAATCTTACTATTGTCTTTGTTTTCAAGCAACAATTTTAAATTGACATTCCTAGCAAACATTGTAATGTCCAAAATACTTTCAACCATGTGAGCTTTCCAATGTGGTATGAAACTAAAACCTCTGGAGAGCAAAGCACCATGCTGTGGTGTTATTAAAATGTCACTGCAGTTATAAATCATTAGTCGCTTAAACTCTGAAATAATATTGTTGGAGTCATCGGCAATGTCTTTTACCATTGGTAATAGGGTGTTTTCATTCCCCTCCTTCCCGGTTGCCCCCTCAGGTGGTATTGGGAATTTGGTTGCTGATTCTCTGGAAATTATTCCTGCTGCTGTGGCTTGGAAAAGGATTTGTTTCTCATTCTCACCAATCTCCTTGGGAGGGAGGTAAAATCCTGCTGAAAACTAGTAGCCTCCTGATTGTAAAACTTGTCTTGTAGGTTACAGTTGTTAAGTATTTGTTGCACTACCTGTCATCCATCTCCATGAAAGAAACCCTATTACTGGAACCACTCTTAGGTACAGGATATGCACATCTGTGCTCATATTCCTCATGGTCACATAAACTATTCTTTTCCTTCCTCTTCTTCACCATTTACGCAAGTTGTTCCACTCAATTAAAAATGTTTCTATAGGATTCTTCATATAAGGAAAAGTATAAGTCCACAATGATATCCCATTGCAGTGACAGGATCTCTTCTTTTAAAACAGCAATTATCTAGTGATTGTCCCTAATGAGAAGTCCCATAAAGTCTAACCTAGTATAGTTAAACAGTTTGAGAAGTTCATAGTGTAACAATGAACCACTCTGTAGATTATTAAGAAATTTAAATATTCACAACCCCTTCAGCACACATTGCAACTTGATGGAATCCTCAAAGAAAATGTTGTCCAGTTGTAACTCTTGATATTTTTTCAACAACTTTTCAAGTTTAAACAGTTACTGCCTTACCGTGTGGACCATTTCTTCTATAGAAATGGAAACCTATCATCGGTTTCCATTAATTAATACAAAGTCTCTGTTTAACAGTACAGTCACTACATAATCGCCTTTTTGGGTTGTTATCCAATTATATTAGTTTCTCAGAAAATCACCTCTGACTAGTTGGAATTGTGTAGAAAAGGAACTCCACTCAATGGAGCCCAAGTGTTTGAGGTGGAGGAAACACTTAAATGACACAGTATGTTGCTTCTATTCACCTCACTTGTAACAATGCAGTCCATTTTAGCATTAACCTGAGATAATAATGAAATTAACTTGGTTAAACTGACACTGTCCTCCTTAGGACTTGCTTGTACGTTGACAGTTCCTTTGTTGTCCATAACTATAAAAATGAAGTATTTTACAACATTTTTCCTTGTTCTGTGTTCAGTCCTTCATGGCAAGACTGTAAAGTCCACCAGAAAAAATAAAACACAAAAAAAATCCAATTAAAATCACATACAATAATACTACTGCAAGAAGCACACCACTAATAACAGAGCAGTAGACAAGGGTTGGAAGGGTGGCCTAATAGTCAAGTTGTTTGCCTTACAAACACAAGGTGCAGGGTTTGAGTCTCACAAGGGATAATTGGCTAAGCTTAAAATGGCTCCCAAGGGCAGTTAGCTTAGTACTAGCCTATGAACCTAAATGCAATTATGCCTTTTAAATATTTGAACAAAACTAAATCAGATAGAATGACATTCAATGGTTCACCCTTTTACAGTCTGAGTGGACCAATCAATTCTCTTTATAAATAAAAAAGACACATCTAAAATGCATTGCACTAACCAATTAAATACACTAATAAATTGTAATATATTATTCATGAAAAAAAAAAAAATATATATATATACATATATATATATATATATACATATATATATATATATATATATATATATATATATATATATATATATATATATACACATATATATACATATATATATATATATATATATATATATATATATATATATATATATATATATATAAATATATCAATCAAGAATATGATGAATTGGAACTGGCTGACCACAATCTAACTTAACAAAAAAAAAGCGACACCTAAGCTTTATCTGCTTTCAGTGCCAATAAACTACTAAATGGATATTTTATTGTTAATTCCTGGAGTTTGGATGGCATTCAGCAATATTTGCCAACATGTCTCCCTATACTCTCAAAACAAAGACCAGTTCCCTACCCTCTCTTTCCTAGCTACCTTTGCTAAGATGAAAAATATAAACTTCTTAAAATGATTACACTTGGTAGCGTGTCTATACAGAGCATTGGAACAAAAGCACTCATCTTCTATTCTGTTGTTCATGGCATGCTTCTTGCAGTAGGATTCCATGATAAAGTACAAATTATTATTCCAGGGATAAAAATTCAAAGGGGGATATTCCAGGGTGACTCTCTGTCACCGCTGCTATTCTGCCTTGCCCTTAACCCATTAAGCTGTCTACTTAACCGATTAGATCATGGCTACAATCTAACTCCCAGAAAAAGGCAAAATGCAAAGACTTCTCATCTTCTTTTTGTGGATGATTTAAAACTGTATAGTTCATCAGATGAGGTACTGAAAGCACAACTGCAAGTGTTGAAAACTTTTTCAGATGATATAAGAATGTCATTTGGTATTGATAAATGTGCAAAATCAACCTTTAAAGCAAGAAAGCTGCAGCAGCAAGAAAACAGAAGTCTGGAACAGGAATGTGATATAAAAGAACTTCAGCAAGAGGGAGTATATAAATAGTTGGGAACTGATGAAGGATCAACAATTAAACATGAACAAATGCACATAAAATGTAATAAGGAATGTTTTAGAAGACAAAAATTAATACTGAAAACATCTAGGAACAAAGTCTAATCTAAAAACCAATTTGCTCTTCCTGTCCTAACTTACAGTTCTGGAGTGACTGATGGGCCTCAACAGGTGGTGGATCTGTTGCACAGCAAAACAAGAAGGATGCTTCATGCTCATCAAATGATTTATAAAAATCAGTGCATATTAGATTATATATTCCCCATTCCGAAGGAGGTATGGGCCTCCTAGAAATTGATTACATGTATAGATCTGCAATCATGGGACTGAATACATATCTGCTGACCTCACAAGACCCAAATGCAGTGAAAGTTATGAAATATGAGGAGAATAAGTCTAAGATGACTTCCTTGCTTAGTTTAACAGAAGCATATCAGCGTCAAGCAGGAATGGAAATCAAACCATGAGTAGATAAAATTCAGGTAGCAACTGAATGTGCCAAAAAACAAAACAAAAGAAAGAATATAAGGTGAAAGATCCAATTGGGAAGTCAAGAAATATGGAAGATGCATAAGTACAGCTGCAAGTATAGAAAACTCTTGGCACAACCTCATGTTGATCAGGATCAAATGTAGGAATGGTTAATGAGAGGTGAATTTAAACGAAAAGATAAAAGGATAATATTGGTGGCAGGGATTGGGTGGCCACGGTGGTGTAGTGGTTAGCATTGCCATCTCACAGCAAGGGGTTCTCCGGTTCGATCCTTGGCTGGGGTGCCTTCAGTGTGGAGTCTGCATGCCCACCTTGTGGTCGCATGGGTTTCCTTCAGGTGCTCTGCTTTCCTCCCACATCCCAAAGACATACTGTAGGTGGATGGGACCCTCTAAATTGGCCCTAGATGTGAGTGTGTGGATGTGTGTACCTTCTGTGGAAGGTTGGGCACTGGGCTGGCAACTCGACACTGTAAAACTTCACTGCCAATCATGAGCGGATAGGTGATCTGCTGTGGTGACCCCTAATCGGGAAAAGCTAAAAGAAGAAGATTGGTGGCAGGGACTACATACATGTTGGTTTACCAAGTCCATTAAGCATGTGGGAGAAACAGACAAATGCAGATTTTGTAAAACAGAATTGGAAACAGTCACACACCTTGTTTCTGGTTGTGACATACTCATGGCAGAAGGACTGTATACTGAAAGGCACAATAATGCAGTGAGACTGTTGCACTGGGGATTGTGCAAACATTATGGTTCTGAAGTGGCTGAAAATCACTGGAAACATGAGCCCCAAAGCATCATAGAAAATGATGAAGTCTACATCACATGGGATCATCCATTACCAACAATTTAAAAGATAGATGCTAGAAAACAGGATATAGTGGTCTAGGAAAAGAAGACAAGATTAACATTGATCATTGAAATCACCACACCCAGTGACTACAATGTCCTGCGCACAGAGAGACACAAAGTTATAAAATATCAGGATCTGCAAGCAGAAATGAGAGCAATGTGGAAGAAAGATACCCAAATAGTTCCAATAGTAGTAGGAGCAATGGGTCTTATAAAAAAAAAGAGTCTAAAATCTTATTTAGATACGCTACCAATACATGTAACTCCATACAAACTGCAGAAGGAGTCATTACTGGGCACACTGCGGGTGCTGTGAAGAGCACTTTTGGTTGACCTTAAAGAGTGAAACAATACTAATTTCATGAACTTTCATCCTACTTTGACTTACAAATGTGGTCTGTTCCTGTCATGGTATAAAAACCCAAAAGACTTGAAGAAATAAAAAAAGGAAAAAAGTATACTCTCTACATTCCCCTTGCACACACACATCACAAATATACAAACACCACCACTTTCAACACATACACACTCATACTGACAAATTCAGTATGGTAATGCCTTTGAACTTTTAGATATTTTATTGTCTACAAAAATTTCAAATTATCATACAACTACTAATATAGATAAATTATATTTTATTAGGTAAAAATATAATTTATAGCTAATAGCTATATGATACCAACACAATATGAAAAAGAAGTAATGTATATTATGTTTTCCTTCATATGAGGAATCAAGACTGAATCCAGTCAAGAGGAGGACTTTTGTATATGAAGAAAGATCTAGTAGGTCTAATAAACTCAGTCATCTATGCAGCATCATTTGAATCTATATAGAGCTTTGAAATGTTATACGAAAGAAAATAAAAATTTCACACAGCTTATTTTATACTCCAAATATAAATTTTGGGGGGAGAAAATGGAAATAAGGAAATGAAAGTTATGAATGAAAAAGTGCTGTGAATGAAGATATAAAGGAATACCAAAATGAAATTATATTATGGAAATTAAAAGTGAATATGACTGAAAAGAATAGAAAATAATGGGAGTTTAAATATTATGAGAACATATTATTTTATTGACCCTACGAAACATTTAGATATAAAAAAGAATGCAATAACAATGAAATATAAATGGCATAAGAATAAATATATATATATATATATATATATATATATATATATATATATATATATATATATATATATATATATATATATATATATATATATATATATATATATATATATGAATATAGGGATTTCCTATGGAGACTGTCTGCAGGTAATTTGCCTGTTAAGGTAACTATGCCTTAAAAAGAAAACAAGATAGAATATGTATTAAGTGTCGTGAATTCGAAACAACAGAATGCATGGTTTTGAATTAAGAGTGTATAAGTTATGGGAAAAGATATGCAAAAATGAAATGTTAGAAGGTTTTACAAAAGTTGAGCAACTAAATATGGACATGATTAAATATGGTTATTATGCCGAGAAAAAACAAGAAGATGTGAAAAAAATTGATAGAATAATAGTTTTTGTTTCATGGACATTATGGAATGAAAGACTAAATGAAATTAAGTTTAATGGAAAATGGATACTAGCAGAAATTCTAAAGAAGATATGTTTTTGGTTATGGGAAAAAAGGTGGGGGAAATGTTTATTAACATAAAGATGTTTCATTGTTAAAAGTATAAATAATTGTAAATTATGTAAATATGTATATAGTAAGTATTGCACATATAAGTGATATTAATCAATAAAAAATCCTACTCTTTTTGACAGGTGATGTGGGATCTTTTACATCCACCTTAGCTACCACCAATTCAGGCAGATGGGGCTTCAGTTTAACATCTCACCTGAAGAATGATTTCTGACAAATTCAGTATGGTAATGCCTTTGAACTTTTAGATATTTTATTGTCTACAAAAAATTCAAATTATCATACAACTGCTACTATAGAACCCCTTCTCTAACTCCCAATGACCATGATATCTTCTTAAACAAAACTCAGTCCTCTGCTATTAAACCAAGTATGTTTTTATGATTGATTTCAACTACTAAACCATCTGGTGACCAAACATCACCAATAATAAATATGCATAGCATTTCTTCTACTGTCTTAATGTCATATCCTTTAACTAGATAGTGCCCTCTCATCTTCTTAAACGGATTCACTTTATAATCTCAAAATACTGAAATATCAAATTTCAGTATTTTGACACTATAAAGCCAAACTTCTGAAATAGCAAACTCTCAGAACTGTGAATCCGGAAATGTAGAATTTGCAGTTGTGGTGGTGCGCTATGTGATGTGAGATGTACTGTGCGCCTGATTTACGGTTTGCTATGTGGATATGGTTGGACATTAAGGTAAATTAATATTTATGTAAGGGTTTTGGGTAGGGATTTGAGTGTATGTGAGTGTGTTTGGAAGTTTTAGGTGTGGGTTACTGTAGGTAGAGAAGAGTATGAGTGTGTATGTGTTGAAAGTGGTGGTGTTTGTATATTTGTGATGTGTGTGTGCGCGAGGGGAATGTAGAGAGTGTAGTGGTGAGTTTACTGTCTTTTTCTGTTTGTTGCAACCTTGCAGTTAATATATATAAGTAGTGGGGGTGCCGGGGGGGTTGCCCCCCCTGCTTATTTGTAGGGTAGGTTTATTTATTTGTATTGTTGTGTTTGTGTGTGTTTTGTTTGTTGTAATTTTGGGAGGATGGTGTATGTGTTGTGTGGTGTATGGTGTGTTTACGTTTGCTATTTTGGATTTCGTGCTTTTGGGGTTTCGGTGTTTTGGTTTTTCGGCTTTATAGTCTTGAGATACTGAAATTTGATATTTCAGTATTTCAAGATTATAAAGTGAATCGTCTTCATTACATCTTCATTCATGTTAATCAGTCCCACACATAAAAAAACTCCCTGTCTATGGTAAAAGTAGATCATCAGGCTATCGCATTTTCCCTAAGAATCTAAAAACATACAAGCTTGTACCCCACTATATTTAAAGATTTCTCCTAAGCCAGTCTCTTTTTACTTTCAGATGACCCAATGAAATTCAAAAGGTCCTTCCCACCAAGGGACCCCATAGTTAAAGTAGTTAATTTTACCCCAGAGTTTTACTCCCATATGAAATCCTGCATTGAGTACCTATCCCTGTCCTCAAGCAGAACATTTGAGCCTGATGGACTTCCTCAAGATGGTAAGTTAAACATTGAATAACAGTCAGTTGGTTCACAGTGCCTACCTTGACCTGGCAAAGGCCTTTGATAGTATTCTGCATTCCCATATTCCATACAGACTTACCTATTTAAATATCTTTTCCAATGTAACCTGTTATGGTGCCAAGTGGTTCACAGATGGAACTCTCACAGCAAGGATTTTTGTTATGCTTTCTTCTAAAGGTTTGTCACCAGTGGAGTACCCCATGGTTCAAGACTTGATCCACTCCTGTTGGACATATACTCTATAATGTCCAGGGTGACATCAAATGTTCCTGGCTGTTGATTGTTTCTGACTGCAAACTTGGTGTGGTCATAAACTTTCCATTCTATACCCATATCCTGCAAAAGGGTCTTATCAATACTAATTTCTGAAGTCAATGCAATGATCTATATATTAAAGTGCAAGTAAGGCAATATAGAATTCTTTGGGGAAAAAAAACACCCATATTAACCAACTTTATATTTCCTTCAAAGCTAATATTTTTACCAGAGACCACGCCTCATTTCATGGACCACAGTTTCTCATTTAGCTGCCAATTGTCAACTATTATAAAATCTTTATAGACAGAAAAAATATTTTTAAAGGAATACCCCCTGAATCTCAGGAAGTTATTATACCATCCTCCTTTTCCCTAATCAGATCCAAAACAGAATACAAACCCTTTTCAGCACATATCTATCCAAACAAGTTGCCCAATTTGAAAAATCCCAACAATTCATAAGAAATAAAGCCTGTGACATGTCCTTCTTACATTATTCTGAGAGTCTGAGAATACATTCACTTTTCTGCATCTCTTATATGCTTCTGCATGGAAATGTCTTCTTGACCTATAACTGTATCAGTGATTAGTTCCTGCCGGGCCTATTACATATTCAGGGAATAAAAAGCAGTAATATCATCAACACCTTCTCCTTGGAAATAAATACGCATTTAAACATTAACGTAATCTATTAGTGGGAACAATATCTCTACTAAAGGACCTACTGCCTATGGAATAAGCTTACCCTTCATGTTGAGCAAAGCACCCAGCAAACTGTTTTCAATACAAATCATGACAAGATGGTAGGGGTCCATAATTTCACCACTGGGCTGCCCACTTTTGTACTTATTGACAGAGTGAACATAGAACTTACAATGGCTAGGATCTTATTATGGACCCATGAATCTATAAGGAGAACAACAAAGGAATAGATTCCTTGGCAGTCTACAAACTCTTAAACAATAACAGAGAGAAAACAAGTCTTTATGTTAAGATAAAAGAGAATGCGCTAAAAATCCACAGATAGCTATCTTCTGGGACATTGTAGGAGCATTATCTAAGATTGTAAGAACATCTTGAAAATAATCGTGATTTAGATGAATATGTGACTAGTGTAACACTGGATACATTGGAAATAACTAACATGTCACTAATACAATACATCAGGTTTATATTCATGCAGCATATGACTGCAATATTTAATTCTCAATTCTATTTATGTTCAAAAGTCAAAAGAGCAGTTTCATATTAAATGCATAACCCCATTTCTTCTTGTATGTTGCAATATTAGGTTATAACATTCTATATCTAAAATCTTTGATACAAGAGTGTCTGTATGTGACAAAATAATCTTTCTATCTAAAGGATGAAACAATTGTCACTTGGTGACTTTTTTCCTCAGCTCACCAGTAGCAGTTGCATTGCTGACAAACCAAACACATTTCTACTGCTTACATCATCATATACACATATGAATTTTATTGGAAAGTTTGGTTTTAATATAAAATTATTTTATATTCTCACTTATCCAAGTACAAAATTAAAAAAAATAATAATTTAAAATGTTCAGTTTCTGTTTACATCTTAAAAGCTCTTTATCAGGCACCTTAATCTCTGTTGCATCCTAAATAATTAATTTCATTAACCTCATGCTGTTGTAAGAAGAATATTCTTTCAACAACTCAGCAAGTAAAGGTTTATTCTCTTCATGTTATTTTTGCATATTTGATTCAATTTGCTTGATGGTGAGTGACTTAATTAAAATGAAGACAAGAGAATGGGAAGAACACATTCTCACCATATGCCTGATGAGGAGGGAGAATATGTTCTCATTCAAATGCTCACTAGGATGCCAGACAAGTGGTTCTCTGAAAACTTGGCAGGCTAGGCAATGGATATGTGTTAACGACCACATCTGGGAAGTTTTGTAAGAAAAGAAGTCGAAACACTAAACCACATGCCTTGCCTGCATTGGAAAACAAGGCGTAGGACTTTTCCTCTGATAAATACAAAAGGAGTTAACTAGGGCTAGTATAGTTCTGTGGTCTAACATAGATACACATCAATTGAAAAGTGTAAGCAGTAATTAATGAAATGCTCTTCTATCTGCAAGTCAACAGTGGATTATAATAGTTTGTATAAGGCATAGTGCAAAGAAGCAGGCTTATAACTTGAGACATCTTTGGATTTGTATTACTTTGGGTATGAAATTATCTTATTATTTTCCAAAGCATATTAGAGGAGTCGCTTGAGAATGACATAGACGTGTTAATGACACATGTTTGTGTGACGGTCCTAGAAACTAAGAGGCCTTTGAATGGCATGTTAAAAAGCCAACATTGTCAGACTTACCATTGAAAGGAAAAGTTTCATGAATTTGTTGATATTTTTTAAAGGAAGTCTTGGAGTGGAAATCAGAAGAGACATCAGCAGTGAAAAATGTAATCAATGTGTATTGTGGTGCCAATTGTATGGGCATTTTTCAAAGCAGAACACACACAAAACTATATTATTTAAGCCTGACATATTAAAAGAAGCATTCTACAACAGATTTTGGTCAAAGGTTTTGTCTTCTGCCTGTCTGCTATGGAATGAAAATTATGTTATCGCAGTTTATGGTTACTAAGTAGGGCAACCATTTATTTTTTAGAACAATCAATTTAGTTAGCTATTTAATAGGGTGATCATAATATCTAAAATCATTTTGGGGCATCACAAACACTGGACAATCTTTAATTAAAAGACTTTTCTTGAAATCAGACCCTTCTTTGTTCCCATGTTTCATTACAGCCATGATCTATGTGATGCCAAATGGGTGTTTCCTTTCGCATCCCTGGTTTGCAGGAGAAATATTTTTCTTCTGATGCAAAAAGAATACTGATAGAATATTCCAGCAGCTGTGCTACTGTCAATGTGCTGATGTGATAAAGCTGCACTTCCTGATAAGAGTTCAGCAGTGGTATATAATAGAGATATACACAGAGTTTTGTAGTTAAGGAAATGAGAACTATACAATTATTTAAAAAAGGAAAGATACAGGTGGTGAAGTTGATGGGAGTTTCTTAAGACTTATGTTTCAGAATAATTTCCTGAAGGAAGATTGGGTTTGTCATTTTGGTGATCATGAAGATAGTTATTCTATAAGGTCATGGTTCACATTTCCCACACTGTCCAAGTTATTCATCATATCTGCTTTGCTAGGCAGTTCAGTGATGAAACACAAATTTTTTACTTTGTACAAGGTATGGATTCCATGCATTTCTCATACAGTGTACTTCACCATTAAACAATTCTAATTCCATAGCTGTATAACTACAAGAAAAAAGAGAAATGCATATAAAGAGTGGCAACACTTTATAACAGCAATAATAGTCTTGTTGTCCCATTGAAACAATGGAAAACCCTGTTAGAGACTTCTAAAATTGACTGATGGCATCCATTGGGTTACATTTCATCAGGATGCAGGGAAGACTGTGAGGCCCGTGCTATATTTGATTAAGAAGAATCCTCAGTTATATATTGTGCATATGGAATCATGCATGGTGCTTTATCACAAAAAGGGCAGTAGTGGCTAAAAGGAGAATGTTCTGTAAGGGAGGAGAGAAGAAAGAGAAGGGACATAAACTTCAACGGTTTACCATCACAATGCGACCATTGTGCGTTACCATTGTGGGGACTGTGCATTAAGCAAATCATTCTCATGTGCTCATGTGAAGGGATAAGTGGTACGGTGTATTAGGAAATATACTGTAGTGCGATCTCAGTGCGATCATAGGAGGTAATGAGATGGGGGAGAGAGGTGTTAGGTGCAGCCTGCAGGAAGTCAGGGGCTTGCCCCTGCTTTATGAGTTTTAAGGTAGGGGGGTAGGTGTACGGGATGGGTGTGTATTGGGTGTAATGCCCGTAAATATACATGACATTTAGGACAATACACAGTTGTTTGACACTTTTTTTTTATTGAATGTTCATTTCCGACTTCAACAATGGCTGATTTTGAATGGTCATCCAAATGCTTACCTAAGTTGACCCATCTTTTGGGGCAATGTGTATGGTTTCAAGTGATTCACAGACTGACGAACAACTCATTTTATTGGATATAAGTGCCTGGAAAGCACCCAACACTGGCACCCCCCCCCCCAACCTCTCTCAACCTAATGTTGAGGGCCAAATAAAGGAAAGAAAAACAAAATGCAGCTATAATTGTAACACAGTGCTTATGCAGGCTTCTTACAATAGTTACTAATGCACTGGGTTACTATCTACCCATGTAAATAAATTATCAGCATTAATTTAAAAAGATGTGATACCACCCACAGGTTCCTAAATAAATGCCTGTACTGCATTTGTCCCCCATCAACAAGCACTTA
Source organism: Protopterus annectens (assembly GCF_019279795.1). Lineage (NCBI taxonomy): Eukaryota > Metazoa > Chordata > Ceratodontiformes > Protopteridae > Protopterus > Protopterus annectens. The sequence continues at coordinate 1,554,166,284 of NC_056733.1, forward strand.
GCCTGCCCCTAACAACCTGCACCCAGAGTAGTTATCCCCTTCATCTTGCCCTAGTTACAGCTCTGAAAATAATTACCCCCTTCAGCACATGTCATGGTTTTACTCCAGAAATCATAACATTTCTTCAAATGGGTGGTGGGTATTAGGTTGAAGGGTTGCTGTCAAGATTCAGAGATTGCCATGAAATCATATTTTTTTCATTTTGAACCTAGGGATGAGGAGATCTGAGTTGTTATTCAAGCTCTATGCATTACACATACTGTTGTGCTCTAAGACAGCTTTTCAGAAATATTATGCTGTACCAGTGGAACAAAACTGTGCATCAGAGCTGGTATCATCTTTTTTCTAAATAAGATGAACTGCTGGCAAAGGATTCAAATGGATGATTCTTTAGAAAAGGTAACGAAAGAGTGATATAGGATGTGAAGGAATGGCACTAAAACTTATGTTTCTATAAACATAATTTGAATGAGTTAGGAAGGAAGCAACTTTTCCACTATGAAAAACAAAATGACAATGATGTACAGAAAAGAGAGAGTGAGAGATCACAGGTGATTGCAAAAAGCCACTAAACTAAATAGAAACAATCAAGCAAACAAAATAGGGTAAAGGGTGTTATCAAAGATGTTCCCTCAGTTTCTAAAAGCAAGTCCTATAATCAGATACTCCTCCAATATTACCCCTGAAAAGAAACTATGAAAAAAACAATAAGTAAAGGGTAAGGTGACAAAGTGAAAGTAAAAAAAAATATTGCCATGAAGCTAAAAGTGACTACATAACTACAGAATGGATAGATGTTTAAGTCAAGAATAATATTCCTTGCTTCTCTAACAGAAATAATCAGTGAAGCAGATATTCAGAGCAATGCAGTGAACAAGGGCATGAAGGTTTGCAAGAAGGTGATTTAGTTAAATTTATATTAAAATCTTATAAGATGCAGGAAAAGAAAAATTCAATAGCTCAAATATAAGGAAAGTCCAGTACTTTGGTTTCAGACATGGACTTTACTGCCAAGTAGCACAGCTGGAATATGAAACTGGAGAGAACGTGAATAGATAAAGCTTAAGAGAAGACAACAGGGTCCTGCACTTTCTCTTCTGATGCATCAGTATATAGACTTGTGTATGAAATATCATAAATGCACAACTTTGTATGCATTTGTATATAATTATCCTTTACTCCCATCTCTATACCCAGTTTATGCACCTTTCAGAACTCTCTCAGACACTTCTGAACCTGTCTTTGTGCCATTAGCAAGACAGTGATCACATCATTTTGTTATGACTGAGCCAAAGAGACTAAGAATCCCCAGCCTTCTAATCTACATACGTTAATGAGTTTGCACCAGCAGTAAAACTCCTGAGATTGCAGACAAATTTAAGGAAATAATTTACATTGCACATAGTTTAGTACTAAGCTAACTGCCCTTGTGAGCAATCACATAAATATTTAATTTATATGAGTGCTTGATAGAGAGATAAGTGTGAGTGACATACCTGTGTTGCTATATGGAAGGTGCCCATGACAACAAGCAAAAACACTGACAGACTTCTTTTCAGTAAACCCTGCTACTAAAAATAGTTTTATCTTATAGTAGCGGAACTTCTGAAAGTGTATACAACTTTAATTCACATAACAAGCCCAGTTACATAGTGCAGGAGAATGAAGCCCTGACTGTGTCCAGGTGACTTCATAGGTTGATAGGTTCATAGGTGTGTATTAGGCTAACAACCACTAGGACCTTCTTAAGCCTAACCATGCATCCCCTATCTTTTTACAAATGTTGGTATCCTTGTTATGTGTAAGCAGGGGCTTGGAGGATTAAACAATTTACAAGCAGAGATCTAGTAGATGAACCATTTACAGGTTGCCTGTGTCCATTAGAGACACAGGTGCCAAAACAGGGATGAAATAACTGTTCCCCATGCAACCATTCAAGTTACACTTGATTAGAGTTGGGGGGAACTTTACTTCACATGACTGGGGATTCTGTTTCAGAGAAAGAGTAGTCTCTAGGATACATACCTGTCTGTCCAGCAGGTCCTATTTATATCACAGGCAAGGTTTAACTCTTTAGAATCTGTAATTCTAGTGCAGATTTTTTGAGGATACCCAGGATGTCCATGAGGGTGGGGTCCAACAATGTCTTGTATGCCGGGCATAGATCTCCACTCAACATCTGTAGGAGACAAAATACAAGGACAGCGGTTTTAGGTGGTCTGCATAGGACGTTACTTATGCTCTGTATTGTTTTATTGAGAAACCTTTGTGGACATTCCAATTGTTGAATATGCCTAGTTAGGCACATATCAAAGGGGTATTGTACTCAATGATAGGGCCAATGAATGTTGAGTATAATGGAACAATGACCTCCGTGGACCTAGATGCCATATCTTTGTTTACAAGTCACACAACATAGAATGATTTCCTCTCTACTCTAGACACATAATGGTCAAAGACAAGATTATTGTCTATGTGTCCACCCAAGTCCCTGACTACTGGGTCAGCTCTTAGAGGTGTGTTATCAATGTTGCAGTTACCAGGGGTGGATGACTTCCTGAAGGATACTATTATGCATTTCTTGTCATTTAGTTTTAGTCCATGGCTCTGACAGAAGTTAGTTGTCTGTTTTAGCCATTCCTGGAGAACGTTAGTGTCACTTGGGAATTCTATGACTGCACGTAATTTACAGCAAGAGGCCCTTGACTTTGGCCTTGACTTCAGAGAAGTAAATGCCAAAAAAGAGCTGTCCCAGGACCAATCCTTGATGGACTACACTTGTGACTAGCCTCTTTGTAGAGGTGAATTCTCCAGTTATAAGTTCCTGGGTCCTGTCTATGAGACAGCTGACTATCTACTGGGTGATATAAGGGTGTATACCTAACCTCTTGAGTTTATAAACAATGCCAAATAGAGTAGTTTGTCAGATTCCTTAACCAGATCAAGGTAGGCAGCCTGGACTGTTTTGCCTTCAGCCATTGCTTTGGTGACCTTCTCAAAGAAGTTGAGCAGGATGAGTAGGCATGAGCTGCTCTTTAAAAAAAAAAAACTGGGTTGATTCCTGTGTCTGGAGGTTTCCCATGCCATTATTTTTTAAACATCTTTACTAAAGTATCACTTAAGACATAGGCAAACATACATTACCAGAAAAGAAACAAACCATTTTAACATGTTTCCATTTAAATACAATACACATCATATATATTTTCTTTGCTACTATCATCAGTGCATAGTTACAAAAAATGCTGAATTCCTGCCTTCCCTTAAACCTCAGTCCTCCTCCTCCCACAAGTTCCATTTACTTCTATGTAATTTTCTCCTTGTTTTCCAAAGATCGCTCTTTCAGTTCTTTTATCTCCTTTATAATATTTAATACCTCAAAAACAGTTGGTGTAGACTTTGATTTCCATTTTTTAGTAATTGCTTTTTTGGCAGCCTACAAAATTAAACTTAATAAGGACTTATATCTAGCCAAATCAAATCCTGTGTCCAAGATCAAAAGAATAATTTCCTTACTTACAGCCCTTTGCTCACCCAATATTTCTTAAAGTGTACTCTGTAGGGGGATTTTTTAAATTTGCCCACTTATTACACTTCCAAAAGATATGTTCCCAGTTACTTAATTTTTCTTCATCACACCTACAACCTTTCCTATCTAACCGAGGAAATATTATTTGAAGTCTGCCTGGGGTAAAAAAATATCTATGCAAACACTTCCAAGAAAATATCCCAAACCTTCTGGTCTTAAGTTGCATTCTTGGGAATCATACATATGAGTTGCCATTGTTTCCTTGTAAATTGCTTTTCTAGTCTGTCTTCCCAATCTTTTATAACCTCTTCTAACTGACTCTTATAGTTAACATGAAATGTTTTATATACTCTACTAATTATTCCTTTATAGGTGCTGTGTCTGTGCTAGATTCAACTAAAAACTGCACCAGATCATGTCTTTCACTTAAAATCTGCCATCCCTTTCTCTTTGCCAGGTATTCTGAGATCAAACCCTGGTATGGAAGGTATTCTCCTGCATGCAATCCAAATGTCTTCTTGGCCTCATCCCACTTTATTACCTTTCCTGCTTGAGTTATTTAATCCCCATATCTTGGTTCCTTTGCCAGATTTCTCCAGTAGATTCCATCCACCTCTTGCCTATTTTCTGTATCCCTACTTGCTGTGACCCTATTGGCAAAAATCTCCTTTCTCCATTCTCGTATTTGCTTACTTCTTAGAAAACTTCATGCTACTTTATGAATATAATATTCTGTATGGTTATTATTTTCTCCTTAAGGACCTACATACAAAATCTCACCCTCTCTCTGTTTCCTGAACTTCTTCCTTGCCTCATCACCATCCCTTTCCACTTCAAATTATAACATTCTACTTGCGTCATGTATATGAGCCTTAACTTTGTATGTCTAAAATATTTCTTCAAATCAGGTAAACCTAAACCACATTGTTCTATTGGAAGGATCAACTTATCCCATTTAACTATTTCCCTCCAAGAAAAAAAAAACTCCTTCAATTCTTTAATTATTGTCCACAACTTCTCCTTGAATTGATAAAAGTATGCTTGACTCATACACAAGACTAAATCGACTAAAACCATTTTCACTGGCTGTATCTTACTATCCATATCCATAAACAGGAGTTTCTAGTTTCTCAATTGTTGTTTTATCATTTTGTTGTCTATTCCCAAATAGCCTTAGCTGTAGTAAAAGAAGCCTTTTTAATCCATGCTCCAAAATACGTCATCTTATCATGTCCCATAAATATGGGTATTGCTGAACCATTTCATGTGTCGGTACATAATTTATGGCTATAGCCTTTATTTTATCTCCATTAATTTTATATCCCAAAAAGACTTGAAACTGTCTGAAAATATTCCACATCATTGACATGTCTTTTTCTGGATATATGAGTTACAAAATAATATCTGTAAATAGAGCCAAAGTTTCTTGAATTCCATACCAATTATATCCTTATATTTTTGAGTCCCTTATTTTCTTTGCCAATGGTTCTAAATATAAAGCTAGTAACAAAGGGAAAGAGGACATCTCTGCCTGGTTCCTGTGTTCAAACAGAGCTTATCTGAGAGGAACCATCCCACTTTAATTCTTGCCTGTGATCCTTCATATATCCTTCTAATTAACCTTATTATTGTATCTGGGAATGCAAATGCTTCCAGTACCCTATGCATAAAATCCCATCTTACTCTGACAAATGCTTCACTTGCATCAAGACCCACCAAAAACAGAAGCATTTCCGTGCAATCTGCTTCCCTCTGGATCATTGTTGTTCTATTAATGTTGTCAAATGTGTGTCTCCCCTCCAAAAAACAACACTGATCCATATCTGCCAGTTTTGGCAACATTTTGCTATATTTTTAGCTAGTATAGACATACACACTTTATAATCATGGTTTAAAATTGAAATGGGTCTATGTGAAGTTGGGTCTGAAGTGTCTTTGCCATCTTTAGGTAACACAGCCACCACAGCTTTCTTCTAAGATGTTGGTGCTTCCCCTCCTTTTAAAATACTGTTAAACAAAATCTTCCAGATCTTCATCAGTTTCTTCCCTCCTAATTTCCAAACCTCTGCAGGAATACCATCTGTTCCTACAGACTTTCCTGAATATTGATTATGCATCACTGGTTTTATCCCCTCACCTTCTGTCTTAACTGTAGGTAACTGAGCCTCATCTACCTCTAATCTTGGCAAATTAAGGGTTCCATAAACATTTCATTTGTGCTCATTTATGATTTTCTCATTTATCTGCTTCATGCAAATTTTCAGAAAATTTCTGTAATATCTTTAAGATTGCTATAGGATATCTGATTATTTTTCTTGTTATAAGTTCCCTAAGTTTGGTGACAACTCTTTCGAAGTTTTGTTGCCTAAGTCACTGTGCTAAAGACTTTTATACTCTGGAGTTGTTATCAAAAAATAGTTGCTTAATTGGAATATTTTCCAAACTCATGCATAGTTTCCAGATAGTCCCTTATATTCTCTTTTGCACTCTGCATGTGTTCCTCCTCTTGTTCTGAGCAATTCATGTTATTCTGCAATACTTTAACCTTTGTCAACCCCTTTGAGTAATTTCTATTACTTGTTAACCATATCTCTTTATCTTTTATTTTGACCCTATTTGAAAGTGTTATACAACTTTAATTCACATAACAAGCCTGGTTACATAGTGCAGGAGAATGAAGCCCTAACTGTGTCCAGGTGACTTCATAGGTTGATAGGTTCATAGGTGTGTATTAGGCTAACAACCACTAGGACCTTCTTAAGCCTAACCATGCATCCCAAATCTTTGACAAGTTCTGGTATGCTTGTTATGTATAAGCAAGGGCTTGGAGGATTAAACATTTGCAAGCAGGGATCTAATTCTGGTGCTGATTTTTTCTAGATTTTGATTTAGTTCTATTTTAAGCTTCATTTTCTTTTTATGCCTGTCACTAGCTGTAACTTCTGAAGATACTTCTGTCTTCCATAATAACTCTTGAATAATTTCCATTGCCTATTCCTTAGATTCATCTCTTTCTAGCAGGTAGGTGGGAAAACATCAGTGTTTTATTTTTACTCCATTACCCTGCATTTGTATCTTAGTTTTAGAGATGCATGATCAGGAATAGTTATTGGAGGTGTGTCAAGCTTTCAGTTAAATACACATGTTCCTATCTAGTCTAGCCCAATTATTGCCTTTGCAGAATAATATGTAAATTCTGTCTGAGTTCCTACTACTGACTAAACATATTCTATACCAAATATTTTCATTAATTTATTTTGTTATATTGTCCATTCTAGAGCCCCCCTTTTACATTCTCACTATTGCAAATTAAATTCCAGTCTGTATCTATGTGTATTTCCAAATTTTGTGTTACATGCATATAATAATGTTTGGTAGGCTGATGTTTTGCACAGCTGTTTCTTTTCATCTCCATTTGAAACTACGGCATATTTTTCAAGAATTTTTGTTTTAACAAAAGCCCTCAAACAAAAATATAAATATAAAACACCCCCATCTCCTACCTATTAACTTGGATCAAACACACAGAACTATGTACATCTTCAAAACATGAAATTTAGTCCCCCAGAAGGGAACAGCTTCCCATGTCATTACTGATCATTTCCATGACAATTCTTTTGATGGCTTTGCATGCGAGACAAGCGAGACACATGGGCTGGTAGTTTCCCGGGTCTGTAGATGGCCTACCTTTGTGCGGAGGGATTACAGTTGCTGTGTTCCATTAGTCATGCATGAAGCCTGTTTGGAGGCTATGGCTAAACAGCAATCCCAGTGGACCTGATAGGTCATGTTTCATGCTGTTTAGAAGGCATACTGGGATACTGTCTGGGCCCATCAGTGCAGTATTCTTGGCCTTAGAGAAAGCATTGAGGATGTGTTCTCTACTTAATAGTAGGGAGAGTTATATTTGATGGTATTTCCTGAGGGGAGGCTGAGGGGAAGAGAGGAGTCCAGTGAGAAGTGAATTTGCCTGCCAGTAGGTTTGCTATTTCCACTGGCTCAGTATAGGTGGCTGAATCATCAATGAGTTCTGCACACAATTTTATATTGCTTTTGAAGTTGTGGACACAGCTAAAGAATGCATTGTGGTTATCCTTGGCCTGGGAGGCCAAAGTTACCTCAAATTTGGCTTTGGAAGACTTTATTTGTCCTCATAGTTGTTTGTTTGATGAGAGTGCTTTTACTTTGCTGGGTGTTGCATCTCCTAATCTTTGCCATGATTTTCTTCCTTCTATTATATAGTGTATTGATGATATGATTGCACTAGAGTGGCTTTGATTTGATTAGCAATCTTCGCAACGGGGGGAAGGCAGGGAAGATGTGTGAAGCATGGTGATCTGTTCACCTCTCCCAGGAAGAAGGGTTGGTTGTGTGTGCACAAGGAACATATACAAGGATGTGTAATTTCCCTGGTGGAGACCAGTTCACCACTTCCCATGCTTCAGGACTGGGGGGCAGGGTGGAGGGTGGCAATGTCCCTTGCAAAAGTGAAGGAAGACCACAGTGGTGGGAAAATTGCATGCCTCCCTTCACCCGCTTAACTGAGCATGGGTGGAATGGTAGATCTGTACGGAAAGACTCCTGAACCACCCCTGGTGGCTAACTTAATATGCTAACCTTCAACCTCTATGATAAAGGAACTCATAGATTGTTGTTCAGCAGGCATAGGAGGTTAAAAAAGTGCAGAAACACCACTTTATTCCAATAACACATGTATAAAAGGCTTATAAGCATTAGATATACTGTGTTAAGACCTGCAGGTAATAACAAAACACAAATTTTGGTAAATGTAAATAAGCCCATTGTGCAACCCAAAAGTATAATGCAGTCTTAAAATACTCCAGAATTGGAATGTTACTAACAAGTAGTGATAGCTTATTCTACAGTTTAACGATATACTGTGTAACAAACATAATTCTCTGCATAGCATTACTTTGCTCCATCCTATATGACTGATTTCTCCTAACGTTCACCTCAGACTGTATAATATTTATGTTCATTAATACTCTTTGATTGTAATGAAATAGTTTTCTATATCCCAAACATACGTTTGCTCTTAACAGTCTAATAGAATACAATCCTAAATATTTCAGCCTTTGATTATACATCATGCTACATTCTAATATATTATCCTGGTGAATTTTCTTTGAACACATTTCAAACCCAGTAAATCACCCATAGAATCAGTAAAAAATAACACATTATATTTTAATAGGTCACTCAACTTAGATGTAAGTTTCAGCTGTATAAAACAAATTGTCCGTAATGCCTTAGCCTTAACAATGGATACATTTAATGAAGATGGCATATCACTGTTTACATAAACTCCTACGTCCTTCTAAGTCTGATGCATATAAGGTATAATGTCCTTTTATATGTTAAATATATTCACAAATGCTACCTTTGCCAAAGCAAAGTATGATTTACAAGTGGTTGCTTACAAAATATATGTCTTGCATTATACCTGCAAACTTTTAAAGATTCTATTTTTTCATGTTAAAGCATATATTTTGTAAATTAATTATATACACATATGCTTCATATATTCTATTAATAAACTTATTGTGCTTAACAGTTGCCATATTTTACAAGCCAAAAAGGTACCCTGGCTTTCACCACCGAAGAAAATTATTTTCCTGTGCCCCTGTCAAGCAGAACCACAGAAGTGAACCCCAAGGTGAATTTCCTATGACCCATCCAATCATCAAGATTTTTCTTGAAGAGTGCTAATGAGGAGCTCTGTTTGACATAGATAGGTAGTCTGTTCCAGAGTATGGGAAGTCTCTGTGACAGGAATCTATCCCTCCAGCATGTTCTGTTTATTGTGGTGACAAGGTTTAGGTACCTAGAGCGTGTAACTCGGAGGGATTGGGATTTCTTTAAGTGGAGCATATCCAACAGTTCTGGGTTTGACATAGCTTTGTATGTTAGGCAGAGATCACCTCTGAGTAGGCGATATGTGACAGAGTAAAGCTGGAGTTTTTTGAGTCGGTCTGCAGAGGGCATCTGTTTGAGGCCAGTAATCCTCTTTGTGAGGTATTTCTGTGGCCTTTCCAGTTGTTGTAGATGTCTTGTGAGGTACATACCAAAAGGGGCGTTGTACTCTATAATGAGTCTAATGAGTGATGAGTAGAGGAGAACAATGACCTCTTTTTTTCTGGATGAGAAACCTTTTGTGATGAGGTGTGCCATGTAGAAGGATTTCCTGACCACTGTGGCAATGTCATTATCAAAGGAGAGACTACTGTCTACCTGTGTTTCAAGGTCTCTTATCACACTTTCCGTGTTATGTAGACTACCGCCTATGTGGTAGCTCATGGGTACAGAGTTTTTACCAAAGGGGATGACAATGCACTTTTTGGCATTGAGCTTGAGACCATGGCTTTGACACCAGGCATCTGTCTCAGTGAGGCTCTTTTTTAGGATGTCCACATCATTAGGAGTTTCAATTATGGCTCCTAGCTTGCAGTCATCTGCGAATTTAGTTAGCCAAAGACCTTCTGTGTTAGCCTTTACTTCAGAGAAGTAGATATCAAACAGCAGAGGACCCAGGACTGAATCCTGTGGTACTCCACTTGTCACTGGTCTGAGGTCTGATTTGGAGTCTGCTACTTTCACAGTGTGGGTTCTGTCAGTAAGCCAGTTGGCAGCCCATCTTGTGATATTAAAATTTATACCTAGTTTAGTGAGTTTATCTATAATTCCAGAGTGGGGGATGGTGTCAAACACCTTGGCGAGATCTAGATAGGCTGTGTGAACCACCTTACCCTCATCTATGGCTGACTGCTTCAATGAAGTCTATCAGGTTTAGGAGACATGATCTGCCTTTTACAAACCCGAACTGTGTGGGGTCCAGAGTTTGGAGATCTTCAATGCCTTAGTTTATGAGTTCCATGATGACATGTTCCATGGCCTTGCAGACCAGGCTCGTCAGGCTAATGGGGCAGTAGTTCCTGGGGTCTGTTGTGGCCCCCATTTGCAGAGTGGGATAACCGTTGCAGTGTGCCATTCAATGGACACAAAGCCTGAAGTGAGGCTATGATTGAACATGGTACTTAGTTGGGGTGCCAGTTCATTCTGTAGTTCATGTAAAAGGCAGCCTGGGATGTTGTCAGGTCCCATGGATGCTGTGTTCTTGGCTTTGGAGAGTGAGGCTTTTACCTGTGCAGCCATGATTACAGGAACTTTGCAATCTTCCGGTATAAAAATGGGCCCTTTAGGGGGTGAGAGGGGGTAAAGTTAGCATTGAACCTATCTGCCAGGATGTTGGCAATATCAGTTGGTTCTGTATATTTAGTGTTGTTGTGCTGTAACTCAGAGCAGATCTGAGTGTTGCCATTGAGATTCTTGACATAGCTATAGAATGCTTTGTGGTTGTCTTTAGAATCAGTGGTGATTTTGTTTTCATAACTAGCTTTGGAGGATTTTATGAGGGATCTCAGCTTCTTACTGAGGCTGACCAGGAAGTCCCTCCATTCGTAGGATTTTACTTTTTTTTTGCAACAGTTTTTTTCTTCTGTTGTAGAGTTTGTTTATGGCAGAGGACCACCAGATTGGCTTCCTTTTTTGGAGGATAGCATCTTGGTTCTGTTAGGGATAGCACAATCCATGCACTCGTGTAAGTGCTTATAAAGTGCATTTTTGTAGGATTCTTCACCACTCTTCCTGTTCCCAGCTAGGTACCTCACCCAAAAAGCAAAAGCGGAATACAGAAAATAAAGTATACTTTATTGCAGAACTACATTCACTAAACTAGCAAGTGCCACAGTGTCCTTCAACTAGCTGAACTAGAATTTTAGTCCCAGTGTACAGCTAAGTGAAAATAACTATGCTTTTCTACTACTCAGGGCTGAGTTTACATAATTCTGAGAATGTATTTAATGCCAGAAACTGTCAGTAGCATTGAAACAGTACACTACTTTTGTTCTGCTAAATGGAGACCATTCTGTCACTGTCAGCTCATAGCACTCTGCTGTTTTGTGCAGCATGCCATTCTGTTACTTCGTAGCACTCAGCTGTTTTGTAGAGCATGCCTAATTTTGCTTCATTTTCCCTTGTCCTTTAATATATGTTTAGATTTTACGTCAGACGTTCGAGTTTTGCACTTTGGAAAAAAAGCACGTTCATTCAAAACATGTTGTTCTATTGCTCTTATTAACCAATTAGAGAATCTTTCTTTTTTAATCACTTCTTTTGATTTTTTTTTGTTCCTGATTTTTGAGACAAGAAGTTAAGAGCTATATTAATACATGGCAGCTTCAGTTAGTTACCGTTACTGCAACTGCAACCGTGAGTATTATGGGGTCACCTAACTAAATTTGTTTTAACAGAACCTCCAAAGTAGCATCAGCTGCTATATAATAATGCTTATTTTATGTAATTTCTTTTTTCTTTGTTTCTTTTAAAGTTTGAAATAATGAAAAGTACAATATGTACATGGCATTATTATTTTGCCTTTAAACAAAGAAACAAAATAATCAAAGACCATTGCTGTGCAAATTCAAAATCTGGTGCTAGGAGTGCAGACAAGCTGGTTAGTGTTGTTTGTTTATTTTGCTTTAACTACAGAATTCTGAGAAAATTAAAATGTGAACTCATGTTCTACAAGTGCTACTACTGGTACCCAACTAGCCTTCCATTACAGAATTATTTCTAAAGGTAATGGTTACATGATCATAACATAGTCTATGAAGAAGCCATGAACTACATGATTTAGGAGATATGGGGTACAACGTCTTGTTTTTTAAACTTTATTTTTTTTTTAACTGGGATACTTTGTGCATGTGTGTGTGTGCGAGAGAGAGAGCCAGGAATAGGGAGCAAAATCAATCTGTCGGCAGTAAACACATTTTGCAAATCTGATGACAGTGACAGACTAGAATATTACCTTATTTACTTTCCAAATAAGGAAAACTAGTATACATAGGTATGCCCTGGAAAGGAGCTGAGAGAATATGTTTGCCATGCTTTGCCAACTGCAGTGCTTTGATTACTGCAATGTTCCTGCATTTTATATATTTTAATAAAGTGATCAGCAGCCTTTTTTGTTTACAGCTATAGAAAATATCTTGAATATGTTTAAAGTTTTTTTTTTTTAAACAAACTGGCATATCTTTTTGGTCACTATAGGAGTTGCAATGTTATTAATGTATTGATGGACTGTATATAATTAACTTGATCTGTAGTGATTTTTGCATAGCGCAGTCCATCTCAGCTGGACAACAACAGAATATCCATTACCTGAATGTGATAATGGGGACGATTTTCTTATGAGTAGGGTATGATCACAGTATAATTTAGTATTTGTAGTACGATTCTATTTTAGTAGCAGTGAATTAATTTTAGTAGTTATTCCTATTTATGATTGCAGGACTGTGAGAATGTGACTGTTACTAGTGTGTTGTGTTATTATAACCAGCTTCATTCCAGTGCTAGAAGTTTATACACTGAGCTGGGCTTCTTCTGCGATCACTGTTTGTCCTTAGTTGTTATGATGTGGGCATTATGTTTTTCTTCAATCAGTTAAGCAGTTAATGGCCACCAGTACATCAATAAATTACATTTTTACTTATAGAGAAAGAGGTTTAATGTTCATTTTTTTTTCATTTTTCACATTCTGGAACTGAACCGGTCTTGGGGTTTAAGCTTTGTGGCCATTTTCCATTCATCTGGCCACAAATGAAACAGCTTTTATCCTTTGCGTTGTAGTTTGTTTACTTTTGTTGATCAGTACAGCACTGCCCCATGTAGGTTTACCATAGCACCTTAAGTGGGGTATGTTGGTGGGCTGTTTGTGTGTGTGTGCATGCGTGCGCGTGCGTGTTTGCGTGTGCGCGTGTGTGTGTCTGTGAGAGAGAGAGAGAGAGATAGATGGAGGGATCATGTAGTAGTCTAACTGGAATTAAGTAAACTGTTTTTACTGGATTTTGCTGTAGTACTTTAAAAAGGTAACTGGATGTTTAAAACTGAGCATTTTTACCTTGCAAGGATATTTATGCAATCTCTACACCCCAGATTAAGGTATTGTCATGTTTAGTGACTGCAGTAGTATATATACACAAAGTATCTGATTGTAAATATTAAAACATTCTATTTATCTGTCTATACATGGAAAATATTTGTAGTTCTAGAGTGCAGTAACTAAGCTAAGGTTGACTTTTTGCTTTGCTAGAAAAGGTTGAGCTAATTCATAACAAATTTAGTGCATTTATTTATTGATTTATTTATTGACATTTGTTAACTGGATTAGTCCAACTGGACTTGTGGCCCATGTTCAGTGGAGGCCCAAGGAGAAAAGCTCCATTAATAGACAGTCATAGAAATATCACAATTCAAATTATTTTTTTGCACATACATATATGAGACAATAGGCAAAAAATTCAAAACAGATAAGATTACACAGCAAGAAAAAGAACATAGTATAATGCATGATCAGGCAATATGCACATTATTATTTACACAACAAATAAAAATTCACTAGACAATTTTTTTATGTTCATTGATTAAAGCATTTAGCATTCTTACATGGAGATGTGGGAGTGAGATGAGATAAACATCCATTATTACTTTATAGAGGGTGAGATGGAGCTTATGTTGGATCTTGGCAGAGGGAAGACTTGGAATTGAGCACATAATGCCTTAGTTAATTTTTAAAGTGTAGCGAGTGAATGATGGAACATATGCCTAAGGGGAGTTTGTTCCAAGCAAGGGCAGCAGAATGTTTGTATAGCAGTTTGCCCACAGTTTTCTTGGGATGGTATATTTCAAGTAGCTGCTGGTTAAATGTACGGAGGGTTTGAGATGGTTTATAGGTAGAGATGAAGGATAACAGAGATGGGCAGGATGAAGGTTTGTAATGAATGTGATACAGCATTTGAAATTGAGATAGTTGGAGCTGTTGTGGGAGCTCGCGCCACTGCAGGGAGTTTAGAGCAATGCAGTGATGAGCCTTGAATGGAATGTTTGTGATACATTTTGCAATTTTGTGGTAAGTTTGTTGAAGTTTGTTCACGGTTGTAGTTTGAATGTTGTTAAGTACTGGGACAGCATATAGGATAGAGGGCAGGAGGAATGCTTGTGCTAGTGAAAGTCTGGCATTGGGGGTTAGACATTTCTTGTTACAATAAAGTAACCCCAGTTTCTGGTGTGATTTTTTTATACATTGAAGTATGTACAAGTTGAATTTGTGTTCATCATGAACAATGACCCCGACAAGTTTTTTGTAGGTATTTGGTTGGGTAATTGTGTTGTTAGAAGACTTGATAGCAAAGGTAGACTTATGGTTAGTAAGAGATCGGGGTAGGAAGAGTAGGAGTTTGGTCTTTTTGGGGTTAAGAATAAGTAGATTATCATACAGCCATTTTTTGGTGGATAAAAAGGCTTGTTGGTTAGCATATGGCGTTCAGAGATATTATTTGAGATGGAGATGAGTGTAGAGTCATCAGTGTATTGGATGAGAGAAGATTGATTGCAAGATGTATAGAGATCATTGGTGAAGACACTGAATAGGAGGGGGCCCAAAATGGAACATAGGGTACTCCAGCTGGGACAGGAAGGAAAGGTGAAAAAGATCAGAGCCATTTGACAGATTGTTGTCATCAGGATAGGTAGCTACAGAGACAAGCTAGGGAGGAAGAAGATAGGTTAGGTTTAGCAAGTTTAGATAGCAATACAATATTAGAGACTGTATCAAAAGCTTTGGAACGGTCAAGGAAAAGACAGGATATGAGTTTGTTGTTGTCTAGGGCTTCAACAATGGTATGGGTAAAGGATAAGCGGGCAGTGGTTGTGCTGTGGTTGGGATGGAAGCCATGCTGAGTGGAAGTGAGAAGGTTATACTGGAGGAGGTGGTTAAGAAGCTGGGAGTGAATGTATTTTTTAAGTATCTTTGAGAGGGGGGATAGAATGGAAATGGGTCAGTAGTTGCTAGGGTCAGTGGAGTTCCCACCTTTGTGCAGAGGAATAGTGAAGAAGGATTTCCACAGGGTAGACATGGCAGATTCTTGAATAGATCTATTCATTAGTATGGATATAGGATAGGTAATAGATTCAGTGGCAAGTTTGAGGAGGGTAGGAGGTAGATTGCCAGTAGAGGGAGAGCAGGGTTTGAGCTTAAGAAGAAGAGATTTGGTGTAGGAAGAAGGAACAGGTTAATAGAGAGATAGATAGATAGATAGATAGATAGATAGATAGATAGATAGATAGATAGATACACAGACAGATAGGTAGGTAGATAGATATGTGTGTGTGTGTGTGTGTGTGTGTGTGTGTGTGTGTGTGTGTGTGTGTGTGTGTGTGTGTGTGTGTGTGTGTGTGTGTGTGTGTGTGTGTGTGTGTGTGTGTGTGTGTGTGTGTGTGTGTGTGTGTGTATATATATATATATATATATATATATATATATATGTGGATTCACTATACAATCTTGAAATACTGAAATGCCGAATTTCAGTATCTCGTTACTGAATAGTCGAAAAACCACATACACGAAAACTCACATTCACGAATACTACATTCGCGACCATTCACACACACACACACACAAACCAAGACATAATCACACACACACATACACCTAACTAAACAAACATAACAACACACACAAACACACTTAACCTACCTATAAGCAGGGGGGGCAAGCATCCCTGCTCCCCCCACCCCTACTTATATATTCTAACTCCGAGGTCGCACTAAACACACAAACACACAAAAAACACCACCTCACACACTCACACACACTAAAATCCCTACCCATTATCCTCAAACACACAACACTTACCTGAAACCCCAGATAAATCCACAAACTGCACCACACATCACGAATGCAACACCATGATAGCGGCGGATTCGACATTTGCAGATTCGTCATAGTGTAGTTTCAGCTAACTGCATTTTCACTATTCGGTCTCGACGTACTGAATTTTGCCATTTCAGTACGTCGAGATTGTCTAGTGTATTTATATATATATATATATATATATATATATATATATATATATATACATTTTTGAATAGCTAGACAAGCTGTTAGAACCATTTGGACAGTTTTAATAACAAAAGACTAGAATAACATATCTTTCATGCTTCAGCAAGCCTTTCAACTGTTCTCAATAACATTATAATTGAGTAGCCACATGAGTATTGCAATTGTCTTCATGAAACTGAATGAGGCATCTTGGTATCTAAAGCTGAAACAAAGCTGGAAATGTTATCCTTTGAAAGTGATGCCACTCAATTAATTCTGTTGTAAACTGCATTGAAAAGTATTTTAAAAATGCAGTACAAACACTCATGTGGACACTGAGATAATTATGATAATTAGCAACAACTGACAGGTACACACCTTGAAGAAGTCTTATCAGAACAATCGGACCTACCTTTATTTCTTTAGAAAGGATGTGAACAAATATTACAAGCATCAATAAGTGTATTTAAAATCCATAGTCCACATATGATTGTCAGAAACAATAAAATGAAAGCCAGCCTTGAAATAGTTAAATAATTTAAAGAACAGTTTTAGATAGTACAAATATCTTTCATGTATAAATTATGGCTTATTTTCAAGGCTGTCTTTCGGGCAGTATGTGCCCATGTGTGTTTTATGTATCTCTCCTAGTGTATTATAGGGTAAGACACTGCAGAAGGTTTTCTCGGGTACTTGAGTTAAGTTGGAAGAGGTTTACAGAGGTGTAATGGAAACTTATATTTACACATGCTAGTCTGATGTGACTTTATGCAGTATGCATTCTGCTGATGCATCGAAGTTCAGATCTGCAAAATTCTGCTCATGTTCATTTAAGTAGCATTTGATTGCTCCTAGGCTTACCCTCTGTCTTTGTTTATACATGCTAGTCCCTATTTGGGCAGTTGCACCTGGCAAAATACATGAAAAATAACAAATATTCTGAGATCTTAAAAAAAATATTTTTAAGTTTTACTCTGAAAGTTGTATTGATGACTTAGTTTGTATCTAGTACAGCTTTGTTTTATATGAAGCAACAGAAACAGCTCGTATTCCATATGAGTTTTTTTTTTTTCATAAAACAGTGAATTTCAGTCTTTTGCCCTGGCTGTGACAACTTGTCATGAAATAACTTGGGTTTGCATAAAAAAGTGCCCCACTCTTGGAATTTGAAAAGGTGGCAACTCTAATCGTTCCATGCTCTAATGTATGTTCTGTCAGTGGAACTAGAAAAAGAAATAGCCAGTTAGAGCAGATCATAAACAAGGCATGATTCATAGTTAAGCACATAACTTTTTCCTCACCCCAAATTTTATTTTCAGATTAATTTAATTTGGCTAATGCCACATTTAATTTATAAAATCTGTAATACATCAGTTAAAAATAATGCTTTATACATAGTTAACCGGGGTGAATTTTCAAGAGAAGTTGAAACAAGCAGGCCAGCAGCTTGTTTTAAATTTTATTTTGAATGATGCTCTGTTTTAAAATAATATGTGCATTATGAGTATTAGGAAATAGACATTGAGATACTAAGACCAGTGAGTTATTTAACACTGCAAAGTCATAGGTGACATTTTTCAGGCAACAGGTGAATTAAGTTCAGATGTCAGTTTTAATGTTTCAGTGTTCCAATGTGCATACAATTAAACACAGAGCCTCAAATGAGGTCTTCTAAGAGTTCGCTACTTAGAAGTAAATGATTGCACCCCCTATTCCCAACACAATTGTCTAGGTTACTGTTAAACATAAGCAACCTATCCACAGTTCTGATTCTTAAGGGAAGAGCATTCAGCAATAGCTCAGCCCTTATTAGACAACTATTTCTTCTTATCTCTTCAAAGGCTGGTACTAGGCTATCGGCCCTAGGGCCTATACAAGCCTAGCCATAACAATGCCCTGGCTATTTCTGTTTCACTCTTAGGTGATAGTACAAACTCATCATTATTTCATTGTTCTCATTGTGTGCTTTATTCAATTTAACTCCTTATTTATGCATTGTAATAAGACCAGTTATTATCATTCTGTAGCTTATTGTAAATAAAACAAGATTCTAAAAGTCATATGCCTGATCTTTACAATCCTTTTAATGAAAAACCCTTTAATGATCTCCATCCTTCCAATTTGAGAGTGATTATAATTTTCACACTGCAGCACAGTATTGGACACTTCCTCTAATCATTGCCTTGTACATTGGCAACAATGCTCCATCATCTCTGTTGGAGATACTATGCATTATACCTCTAACAACAGAGTAATATTTACTTATTACCAGGTAAGGAATTGTTTCAAATTTCAAGTGAATATCAATAACAACTCCAAGATCCAGGATCGTATCACTATGTGCATATGGGTGTAATGGATTGTTGACATAAATGAGTAGTGACTTTGATTTCTTAACATTAAATGTTCTTTACCATATGTCATTTTGGTCCAAATGACCTTGTAGTTTGGTTTGTTCTCTTAAGTTTGGTAATACTTTTCCACTTTGGTTTTACCCTGAAACTTACTAACCTACTTACCATTGTAATGTAAAAAAGGCATAAACAGAGCTAAATGTTTCAGTTCCAATACCAACTTCTTTGTTAGTCTTAAGGAGACAGGCTTAATACTATTCCCATCTACACATTACCCCTTGCAGTCAGTTTCCTAACCATCTGTCGATATATCTATTCATGTTAAGTTTACATATGACTCTCTTATTTTACTAAGAGGTACTGAGTGGGGTGATTTTGCCATATTAGTATATACTGTGTGATCTGGAAAGCCCTGGACAGTAGCTTCCCAAATCAACTAATAAATGTTTAAATGGTTTGAGAGATAATAATGCCCATTTGTTGATCAGATAGGCCTATTGCAGACACTGTCCCTTTTCAGGCACTTTCTAGGAACAATATCTGGTTAAGTGGCATACCCTAGATCACACAGTAGGCAAGTAAGGGCTGAGGAAATCAAAATACTACAGAAAACCGTAGCTCACAGCCTTGGCCTCTTTGTCAACTACCAGACATGAACAGCATTCAGTAAATCTGTGTTGGTAAATATCCAGTGCTGGTTCCAACCATCCTGACATTAGTTCACAGAAGGAACTCTCAAAACAATTGCCTTTTTCGCTTTTTGATGCCCTTGGGCCTCATGTTTACTGACTCAGCCTCCAGTACCAATGTCCACACCCTCCACCCCCCCTCTGGGATTTACTCCATTATTCCTGGGGCTGGTTATGGATCCTAAGGTTATTCTGGGGACTTAGATCATTTGTACTTCCATTTTTTTTTTGACCTACCCAATCCCTTCCTTACCAAAATTACATCAGAGGGCAACTCCCCTCTTTGTACCATGGCTCTCATTAGGGACCCTACTAACAAGTATCCTCCAACCTTAGATAAGCATACCCATCCCTTTTCTGCTGCTCTGTCAGTCACCCAAGTCACTAACTGAACCCAGGTCAGCTAAGCTGCAATCATGGCTTTATCCCTCTGTACCAACCAAGTGCCTTCCTCTACTCCCATATTGAATAGATGTTGTAATGGTTTTCTTCCATATTTCCAGGACAAATCTAGAATATTATTTGAGACAAAGAACTCTTCAGCCTATTAATTTGAAAAAAAAAAAAAAAACAGCAGCAACATTTATGCTGGCTTTTCTCAAGCCAGTGTAAGTCTTAATTGTACTGAAAGCTTTTAATGATACTTTTACATTTATCTATGGACAGCAATCCAGACAGTATGTAATCAGTAACACTCAAAATAACATGAATGTGTCTATGTGTCTGAACAACATCTTCCACACTGAAGATGTCATAGAATGACTAATGCATTTTATTTATTAGAATGAATAATGTATTCTATTCATTAGTCTACCTACTGCACTCTATGAATCATGTTATGCTCTTGATATAACCATACTTGTTTATATTCAAGTCACTTAATGATTATGAAGTTGGTACATTTATTTTTGTTTTATATGACCTTGATTCCCATTCTCCAGATATCCATTCTTTCCAGTTTCCCGTTTTTACCCAGACATATAAAGCATTCTGCTTGAACAGAACTTGATGTAGAATATGTTTTCCACAAATATACACAACATTTAACACAATGATTCTTTAGGGCAAGTCCCACTGTACCTCACAGATGAAAGATTTACCACTATATCTATTTTCCTTACTTTGTCACATCACCCTTACCATAACACAGACAAAAAAACAGAAATAATAGTTTGAAAAAAGAAATACTGAGGTCTCACAGTCCCAAAGAATGAATATCAATAACTAAAACAAAAAAAGTCACTACACTTTATAAAGATAATACAAAAATAAAGAATGTCACCTTCAGTAACACTGCTTGAGAAATAACCAGTTTGCCTGATGTTAGGCATATTTGACTAGCTATAGTCATTAAAGGTATAAAAGAAAAAAATATCAAAACTATAGCAATACAGCCATCTTGGAAGAATGCATTTTAAAACCATGCAAGACCAAGTATTTATATAAATAGTAACAAATAAAAAAATTAATTCTGAACCTATAGTAAAACTGTAGAATTTATACTAATAACTTAGATGACCATGAGCCTTGAGTTCATCCAAACATATGACATTAGTGCTGCTGGATAAACTTCCTCTAGGAACATACCATGCTTTCTTTGATGCAGAGGCTAACTGTATTACAAATATCACAGGCAGATGATGGCTTGTGCATTTTTATTTAATAGTCTGAAAACTCTGAGTCTCATTCCACTTCAGATTCATAACTTCAAGGAAAAGGAACATTTGCATTTCTTATCATGGCTTATAGCAAAGTAGAGATTTCTTATTTAAACTTTATTCTTTTCTAAATTTTCTGCTGCAGTGGTGGTGCTGCGGCAGCGGTGTCGCCAAACAGTTAGACGTTGCCCGTTCAATTCTCAGTTAGAGCGTCTTCTGTGTGGCGACATGCATGAATGAGCCTTCCTTCGTTGAAGGTTGTGCGTTAGGCCCTGCAAGCCAGAATGTCAAAATCTACTACCAATCATTAGCGGACCGGAGTTCCGCTGTGGCGACCCCTAACCGGGAAAAGCCGAAAGAAACAAACAAATTCTTTTCCAACTTTCTTAAAATGAAAAGTGTGAACATAATAGACAGAGAATGGCGCCATTTAATGTGAATGTTTGGCATTGTTGCTCTCTGTCCATTATATAAAGTATAGCAATAAGAGAGAGAGAGACAAAGAGAATAGTGTTTTATTCATTTTCTAGTTAGATAAACTGTCCAGGCACATGTATATTATCACATTCTGGTTAAGTAACTAGCTTAGCATCATACAGTAAACAAGTTGGGAATGAGGGAACCAAACCCAGGCTTAGGTTTTTTGGCTAGTCATATGCTTTATCAATACTCTACTTTCAGATAACATAATCAAAAATTCAAGCATAAAAGTTAAACATTTATTACAAATATAACATTTATACTAACAATTTACTTTGCAAATTATAATGCCAATTGATAGTATTAACAATGTAAGGCCAAAACAAGTTAAAAGTATTTAACTTTCACGGGAAGATGGGATAAAAGTCAGTACACCTTTCTTTTCTTTAAGTGAAACTTTGTACTGATCAAAGAATATGTCAATGATCAAAGTGCATATCATTAAAAAGACAGGTACAAGGAACAACAGTGCTAAAAATGTGTGATCAAAGGCAAATCTGAATTTCAGAGACTGTGCTGGTAGCAGTTTGCATGATGAATTGGATAGAAATTCCACCACACTAAAAGAAAAATAATCTGTTTGACTTGTTGTAGAAAATTGTGTATACACTTTGACTAAACAATTGCGTAAACAACCTGGAGGAACAGGGATTTAGATAAGCAATGTAAGGCTAGAGATTATATACATCACATGATAGAGGTAATTCATGCCTTACTGACATGCTAGCATTACTATGTCAACTTCAGATTCATCTCTGATTGTGGTTTTAACTATAGCAAGATAAGCATAGGGTTTGCTGATATTTATTTTCCTATGAAATGCTGATGTAAAAAATAATTTTAAAAATAATTAATTTCAATGGCAGTCTTTCAACACAGCAAGGTGGGAGTAAGACTATAATGGTTTAGGTATGATATAATATGCAAGTAAATAAGACATCTTATAATTACATTAAAATGATGTACATGCAATGATAGATATGAAGAAAAGCTTGCGGCGAAGGAAGGTTGCAGTCAATCGCAAAGTAGAATTGCTGCCATCAGTTCATGAGCAGCAAAGCCACTCAGCTCAACTAGCTTGAAACTTAGTTTGGGCTTTTACTGGTGCTTGACTGGAGAGTCATTTAAGCATGGTCCACAACAGAAGCATAGCTGGTTCAATCAGCATACCGGGTTGGTACTTTGAACCAGCACCCCACCCTCTCAGCTCTTCAAGTGAAGAGCAAAAAAACAAAAACAAAAAACAAGCAAACAAATAAAATGTAGTAAGCTGATTGTTACATTCAAAATTATTGGCTTATTACAATTAGATCTATCCCCACTCACTAGCACTTCCACTGAAGCGAAAAAAAACTGACATTCCGTTTACTGGCACACCAAACAAGTGGCCAAATGTATGACACCCCACCTCTGCCCCAGCCATTCAGGTCCCATTTCTGTGCCCTGACCACAACCCTCCTTCAACATATTTCATAAAAAAATCTTTTAAACTGCAGCAAACTATTTGCTACAAATGCAGCAAACAGTTGTTATAGTTTATACCCTCCCTGCATGGATCACTACAGCAATCATGTTTTAAATTAAAATAAAATTCTTCTTTTTAAACTGTAGCAAACTACTTTCTACAAATGTAGCAAACGGTTCTTACAGTTTATACCCTGCCTGCATGGAGAGCTATAGCACTCAGGTTTGACAGCAAATGCAATATCAGCTTTTAAAAGATGGTATTGCACTAAGGAGAGATCAAGATCAGCTGATCTTGCCCCCCAACACTTGCACACAGAGTTCTTGCCCCTCTCATCCCACCATAGCTACATACTGATTCACAAGCTATAGAGTTGAGTGTTGTTTTGCACCAGTGGATTAGCATTACATGCATGTATATCTTGTGCTCAGTTCTACAACTATGTGGATATACTATATTCAGTAGCTGTAGCTTTAACTACAGCAACAGTTACTTAAGTAATAATCCATGACTAGGTATGAGTACAAGATTTAGCCATAGCTGGCATGGCTTGGTCATAAGAGCAAAAGCTGAGTGATCAAACAAAATAGCCCAGGGTAAATCTAGCACTCTATACACACACACACACACACACACACACACACACACACACACACACACACACACACACACACACACACACACACAGCTTGTTGTTACCATACAAAACTATTATTTAAACATGAATAAATAATTTACTACCTTATGAAATATTGGCAATAAATGGACACCTCATCTTTATGTGGCCCTCCTGTGCCATCCTCCATGACTGGTGACAGTTTCCCAGTATACTAAACTCACTCCTGATTTTACTCTTTGTTCTCTTCTAGTGCTACCAAAGCCCATAGACCAAATAATGCAAAACTCTGCATATTAGTCAGTCTAAACAGATGTCAAATTTTGTTGGAGTTCTGCCTAGCTGAAGTTCATATTCATTGATAAAATTTACAGTAAATGTTGCATATGAGTTTCAATACTTAGCACTGAACATTTTTGCATTCTAAATGTGACTGGGGTAACATTTTAAGATATTGTCTTAAGCAAAATATCTGAGTGTGTGTGTGAGTGTGTGTGTGTGTGTGTGTGTGTGTGTGTGTGTGTGTGTGTGTGTGTGTGTGTGTGTGTGTATCTGTATCGATCTACTATACTTAATTATAACTTCTGTAGATCGACACTGTGCATGCTGACAAAAAAAAAAAACTTAGAAGAAAAATATCAACAACCAGGAATGTATGCTATGAGACATAACCTCAGAAAATGCTAATTAACTAAATCAGTTGTATTGTACAATATCAGGGGAAAGGGCATATTCCTCAACCTCACCATTGTGTCAGTCTCACACCAAAGCTGATTAGCTTTCCTGTCCTCATTTTGACATTACACATTCAGAGTTCTGTATTTCAACCTAAAGCATTGAGATATTTTGATAGTAAACCCACTATTTGTGATCATTCATTACATTTTCCTGACACCAGCCAAGATAGCCATATACCTTCTTTGTTCTCCTGCAACATGTTCTAGATATTCTCTAGATAATGCAGATTTACTTCAAATTGTACTGTTTTATACTGTTTTAACATTAATTAACTGTAAACTGCTTCTTCATACTGAGAGTTGTATTTTCTGTTTGTGAGTGCTCTATCCGAACTTTTCTGTGCATTTTTGTCTGTTACAGTTAAAAGCATTTTCGAGTCTGCTCCTTGATCTGTTTAAAACTTTCATTTAGTGGCTACAGCTAGGAACTGTAACTGTAACCCCCCCACCAACCCTCCCTAGTGTTGTGTGTTCTTATACTTGGTGGCTTTGCAGTTGCCCGCCCATACTGTATATTTGATCTGTGACACTCCTCCCAGTCTAGTGTCATTAGTTCACTCAATCTAATAGAGAACATTTGTGAAGGCAAACACACTGAGATTCTTAACGTTGAATTGACTTCTGTTCCAGCTTTCTCCATTTCCACTTTACTGGAAAAAAAAAATTCTAAGTTTGCTTCCCCCCTTTCCTGTGGAAGGTCAAATACGGATTTGCTGTGTCCAGGGCTGTTTGTGAGCTCCTAAGCCCCCCCCCCCCACTTAACTGGGGTTAAACTATTCCTGGCGCCATAAAGTCTGTTCTTCAAAATTTCCCTTGCAACTAACCAGCTTTTTAGTTTTAGCACTCATCTGTTTCTTTGATCTCAGCACTTGTTCAGAACTCATTGTAAGCACTAAATAAGTTACAAATTACCAAAGCACTCAACTTTCCTCACTTGTCTAGAGGAAAACAGTTTGTAGTACTTAATAAATAAGCACCTATTCAGGCATGTCTAAAGGTCAGCTCCCAGTGTTTTCTCCTGTCTACCTGATGAATCTGGACACCTTGGGACAATGCAGCAATTGCCTCATGTACACAGACAACCCTCTCCTCCTACCACCCAACACTACGACTTGTGAGAGATGCACTTATATAGCCAAACTGGAAGCAAAGCTCTCTTCACCAAAGACTGGCCTAGACAGTCAAGAGGAGAAGGTAAACACTTGCACCGCACCACACTCATCACATAGTCCCTCAAAACCTGCACCACCAAAACACACACACAGAACCACAAAACACACACCTACATTCGTGGAGGCTCTCAGTACAAATCTGCCCAAACAACAGAGACCTCCAAAGCAGAAATGCAAGCAACCTCCACCCCCCAACACAACCCAAATGACACATAGCACACATACTCAGTGTGCCACTCAACTACAGCCCATAAGGCATAACGTACCCAACACTCTAGTTATAGGTGACTCTATAGTCAGGCACACTGATGTTCCACTCACCAGGCTAAACAAGGAAAAAGTTACTATCAGCTGCCTGTCAGGTGTCAGGATCCGCCACATATCCCACGCACTCAGGTCACTCCACAACAAGTACAAATATGACTCTGTCATTGTCCATGTTGGTGTGAATGACCTGAGATATACCTCCCTGGACTACATGAAGAGACATGGAGGAGGTCACTGATCTTGTAGCCCAGGCCAGTATGACCCTAGGCCTGAGTAGCATCCTGACATCACCCAGAATGACACCACAGTACAAGGACAAAATGATTGACTTTATCAATTGGCTAAGCTTCTGGTGTCATTCTGAGGGAATCCAGTATCTGTCTGCCTAGGATGACATGATCAACAGACCACACTGCTTTGCCAGAGATGGCCTGCACCTGTCGCCCTTGGGATTCCGGATACTGGCAAAGGCTCTTGCCAACCCTATAGTGCCTTTTTTAGGCAAGGTTCAAATGACAAATTCACCACCGTAACAGGTACAAACAAGCAAAATCTGAGGGTAATGCTACTCAATGCTAGAAGTCTAAACCTCAAAATGCACTCACTCCAGGCACTCCTTAAAATGGAGAACATTGACATCTGTGCAGTGACAGAGACCTGGTTCAAAGCTCCAGAGAGCACCCCTGCATTACCAGGCTATAATTCATACCACACCTTTCGGCCACCAAACCCAGACCAAAACACTAAAGGTGGAGGTGTGTCCATATTCATTAAGGATATCATCACCTCCAAGCTAGTTGCTTAGCATAATGCATCTGAGATTATCCAAGTTCAACTAATTCTGGGCAAAACCGCAATCCAGATTATAGCTTGCTACAGACCCCCACCAAGCCTCAGGATTCCCACTCCTCTTTTCTTGATACACTGGAAAATATTAAGGTACAACCCAACACTCTAATAATGGGTGATTTCAACTACCCTACCATTAATTTGGAAAACTACTCATGTACCAACTCTTTTGCTCAACGTTTTCTGGAAATCATCAATTCCAACATTTTGGATCAACTTATCCACACCCCCACCAGGGGCAGCAATATCCTAGAACTGGTCATCACCAACATGGGTGACTGATGTTCCACACCAGAGGTCAGCTCCTCGTTGGTCAGATCTGACCACAAGCTAATCACCCTAGACATCCACATCCCGCTCCCACCCCCCATTAGGAAAACAACAGTAAAAGATTTCTCCAAAGCAAACTTCACGCTTCTTAAGACAGAAATGGCATACTTCACGACACCCATGCAGATGGACAATAGAGGTACAACTGCTGAATCCTACACAAATGCACTTTATAAGCACTTACACGAGTGCATGGATCATGCTATCCCTAACAGAACCAAGATGCTATCCTCAAAAAAAGGAAGCCAATCTGGTGGTCTTCTGCCATAAACAAACTCTACAACAGAAGAAAGAAATTGTTGCAAAAAAGAGTAAAATCCCACGATTGGAGGAACTCCCTGGTCAGCCTCAGTAAAAAGCTGAGATCCCTCATAAAATCCTCCAAAGCTACTTATGAAAAAAAATTGCCACTAATTCTAAAGACAACCACAAAACATTTTATAGCTATGTCAAAAATCTCAATGGCAATACTCAGATCTGCTCTGAGTCACAGCACAATGACACTAAATATACAGAACCAACTGATATTGCCAACATCCTGGCAGATAGGTTCAGTGCTAACTTTACCCCCCTCTCACCCCCTAAAGGGCCCATCTTTATACCGAAAGAATGCAACGTTCCTGTAATCATGGCTGCACAGGTAAAAACTTCACTCTCCAAAGCCAAGAACACAGAATCCATGGGACCTGACAACATCCCAGGCTGCCTTCTACATAAACTACAAAATGAACTGGCACCCCACCTAAGTACCATGTTCAATCATAGCCTCACCTCAGGCTTTGTGCCCATTGAATGGTGCACCGCGACAGTTATCCCACTCCACAAAGGGGGGGGCCACAACAGACCCCGGGAACTACCGCCTCATTAGCCTGACAAGCCTCGTCTGCAAGGCCATGGAACATATCATCATGGAACTCATAAACAAAGACATTGGAGATCTCCAAACTCTGGACCCCACACAGTTTGGGTTTGTAAAAGGCAGATCATGTCTCCTAAACCTGATAGACTTCTTTGAAGTAGTCACCAAAGCCATGGATGAGGGTAAGGTGGTTCACACAGACTATCTAGATCTCGCCAAGGCGTTCGACACCATCCCCCACTCTGTAATTATAGATAAATTCACTAAACTAGGTATAAATCCCTATGTCACAAGATGGGTTGCGAACTGGCTTACTGAAAGAACCCACACCGTGAAAGCAGCAGACTCCAAATCAGACTTCAGACCAGTGACAAGTGGAGTTCCACAGGGTTCAGTCCTGGGTCCTCTCCTGTTTGGTATCTACTTCTCTGAAGTACAGGCTAACACAGAAGGTCTTGGGCTAATTAAATTCACAGATGACTGAAAACTAGGGGCCATAATTGAAACTCCTAATAATGTGGATATACTACAAAAGGGCCTCACTGAGACAGATGCCTGGTGTCAAAGACATGGTCTCAAGCTCAATGCCAAAAAGTGCATTGTCATCCCCTTTGGTAAAAACTCTGTACCCATGAACTACCACATAGGCGGTAGTCTACTTAACACCGAAAGAGTGATAAGAGACCTTGGGACACAGGTTGACAGTAGTCTCTCCTTTGATAATCACATCGCCACAGTGGTCAGGAAATCTTTCTATGTGGCACACCTCATCACAAAAGGTTTCTCATCCAGAAAAAAAGAGGTCATTGTTCCCCTCTACTCATCACTCATTAGACCCATTATAGAGTACAATGCCCCTTTTGGTATGTACCTCACATGGCATCTACAACAACTGGAAAGGTTGCAAAAATACCTCACAAAGAGGATTACTGGCCTCAAACAGATGCCTTACTCAGACCATCTCAAAAAACTCCAGCTTTACTCCATCGCATATTGCCTACTCAGAGGCGATCTCTGCCTAACATACAAAGCTATGTCAAACCCAGAGCTGTTGGACATGCTCCACTTAAAGAAATCCCAATCCCTCCGAGCTACACGCTCTAGGGACCTAAACCTTGTCACCACAATAAGCAGAACATGCTGGAGGGATAGATTCCTGTCCCAGAGACTTCCCATACTCTGGAACAGACTACCTATCTATGTCAAACAGAGCTCCTCATTAGCACTCTTCAAGAAAAATCTTGATGATTGGATGGGTAATAGGAAATTCACCCCGGGGATCCCTTCTGTGGTTCTGCTTGACAGGGGCACAGGAAAATAATTTTCTTGGGTGGCGAAAGCCAGGGTACCTTTTTGACTAGGCTTGTATAGGCCCTAGGGCCAATAGCCTAGTACCTACCTATGAACCTATGAACCTATGACACATCAATATGGCACCCTCTGCAGGCTTGACTTAGGTAATTTGGTATCCTAACGGAATCTAGGCTTTGGAAAATGATGATTTTATTCATTTTATTTGTAATTTAACTTACATAGATTAATATAAGCATACTTTAACTATAATCTTTTTTTCCTTTTGTTAATTGCTAATGGACATGTATTGTGAGGGTTTTGTTAATGTTGCCATTAGATATTTTAGAGTTTGCAAATTAATGCTGAACTTTAGGAAAACATCCTCTGAGTGATGTGGCATATAAAGTGTAGTTTAAGTTTTATTGCAGCTGGCATAAATTGATGTATTTTTTTAGGTTTCATTCTTTTGGCAAGGCACTGCATCCTTTGTGTGTTATTAAAATGTATTTAATTGCAGTTATTATTTAGTTAAGGTTTACTTATATGTCAAGATAGTTAAGATCTCTTATTTGGCAGTTATGTGTATATATTTATATTTCCATTAATATAATTTTATATAAAAATGAAAGCAGTTGCTATAGTCTACTTTATCTGCTGTTTTTATTGTTGATTTCCCAAGTATTGCCATGCTTTGATATTTCATTAATATATATTTTTAAAAATAACATTTTAGCAGATAACTTTAAAATGGGATAAAATGTCAAAGACCATGGAGTTGTAGTCCATAATGCCTGCTATGGCAGAAATACTTAAAATCAGTATGGAAGATATTAAGGGCATTTGGTCGATACAAGTAGAACTTCAAACATGATGTCAGATCATCAGGGTTAATTTATTTCCTATGTGTGTGACCACTTTGAAAAGAAAACGATAGCCTCTTGCTTATGTATGGGGTCATTTCAATAAGGAAAGGAACACTGCAGTGCAGAAACTCTCAGGTAACAGGGTTATGGGGCCCTTGCTGGAATTATTTCCGGGTGCTGTAGTATAGGTGGAAGGTGTCAAAAGTGTTGAAAGAACTCCAGAAAAGGACTACTTGTGAGCTACATAGTGAATTTCTGGTGTAGTCTGGATAGGACATATCTACAAATATCTTTGGTAGTAAGATATATACTTCATGGAAAACACTGTAGCTTGCTGACACAAGAAACTCCCAATATTTTTTCCCATGGAGCAATGGAAACAGACATGTAAAACACTGCAATTATTAGCAAAGGATGATGTAGCCCTAACAATTCAACAACACAACTTGCATAGCTTAACTTTTACCTTCTCAGGTATAACAAGTTATATTTTATGAGTGTTTGTACTTTAGAAGTGTTGGAGCCTGGAGGCATCTCATTTCTACATGCAATCCATAGTGTTATGATAAGGCCTGTCTGGGAGAAATATGTAAAAGGATATATAGACAGGACCATTTCATTAGAACAATGTTTGGTGCTCTCTCTCTCTCTCTCTCTCTCTCTCTCTCTCTCTCTCTCTCTCTCTCTCTGTCCCACAAAGTCATAGTGTGCACAAAAACTTTGATACATAGTCAGATGTAATATCTTTTGTTGGAGCAGTGTGAGTTTAGCAGTTACTCAAGCTTCTGAGCTGACATGAGCCCTTTGTCAGGCATTATTGTTACTGATGTTAGATACAGTGCATACCCACTTGTGCCTGAAACAGGGAAGTACATGTATTTCCAACTGGCTAAAAAAAAAAACTTGAAAATGGTGTGGAAAAAAGTATGCATCTTGTAAAACTCCTCATAGACAGACACTGTGTGTGTGTATGTGTGTGTGTGTCAGAGAAATGGAGGGAGAGAGACTGAACTTTAGAAGACAGTATCATGCTATCAAAGCTTGGCATATTATATTAGATTTAGTATTTGTTCAGCAGAAAAGATAATGCTCAGAGGGGCTGCTTTATCTCAAAGCAAGGGATGTGCAGGGATATTAGTTAAATCCAAAGAAGAAAACTAGAAGTTACAATTCTTAAGTTTGTAAGAAAACAGAACTGTACATACTATTAAAACTATCTAAACATTAAAACAGCATAACAAAACTTTGTACAGTTCTCTCTTGCTTTCTCTTTCTTTCTCTCAGTAGCTAAACCACAGCCAGTATAGTGCATTAACTGCATAAACATCCGTTAATTCTAACCCGGCATCTTATTCTCCCTGCCTTTCTCATCATTGTAAACTGGTCATTATACCTAATTCATATTTTTTGTTAACCAAAATATCTATCGCACAAAGATTGTTTGTTTGTTTAGACAGACTAACAATTTACAAATTATAACTTATTTTCTCATTCTGTGGATTATTTAATTCAGTTTAGAAATACATTATTATTTTCTAATAAAACAAGAAAAACTTTTAAATTGGAATCAGGAAATACTAATTGCATGTCAATAAATGCATTCGTATCAGTTGTCAGATACATCTTGCAACTTCATTATTTATGCTGTATGGTAGAGTGCATAAATCAACATTGATTGTTCAGAGTACTCATCAACAAAAGGACTGTTGACTTTCTACTAGATTATATGGACAATGTAACATTTACAAGTTTATTGTTATCATTGAGTAGTGCAACAGATACACACAAACTCCTGCTAAGTATTGAAATTAAACTATCCTCGGGATTCAGGAAGTTCTGCATGGTGTGCAGGAATAGTGCAAGAGCTGCTGCACACAATATGGGCCGACGAGAGATCCAGGTATGAGCTCCCGGGACAAGCAGGAGCACTCCTACAATATTCCTGCATGGACACAGCTATTGTATGCTAATGACCCCATTTGCTGGTGAAAAACATGCAAATGAGGTGAATTAGCGATCCAGGAAACAGGCAGGTGTCTGTGCAGGAATATTATTAACCTGCAGAAATGTATTTGGTTACTAACCGAATACATTTCTGCAAATTACAAAACGGAGGCATGACACCTCGAAAGAAAGCATGTATTCAATGTAGTAGGCATGCCAATGGCCAAATATATGGCCACTGACATAGGAAATAGTTGCAAAATTATAAAAAAATAACCTTTATTTTTTGGGGGGGCTGATTTCGGCTGTTTAAGCATAGGGCAGCGGTGCGCAAATGGGATCGGCCCGTAATTAAGGAAAAAAGTTGGAAATAAGCTTTTAAACCCAACTCGGCATTCTACCATAATAGTCAATGGCATGCATATGACAACAATACCATAGAATAATGGCTGCTAAGGGGGAACGCTGAGTGTCAGTTTTGCAACCATGCATTAGAGTCAGTTTTATTCAGATGAGGGGATTGATACTGAAACACAGATTTCCACTCAGTGTTAGCTTGCACCCAACTGTGTAGGTGCAGCAACACCATGGTATAAGCATAAGAGGTAGATGACCTCATAAGGGAGAGTGTCATGCATGCTGTAAGCTTATTGGAGCTCTGTGGCCTATGTTTGTCCTTAGCTAAGCACAGCTAAGGAAGGGGTGTATATCTGAGGCTGCCTAGCAGTGTTTACATTGCCTAAAAGGGTGTGCACGCCACGCACTGGGTTTTAAACAAACAAACAAAAAAAAAAAAACACAGGAAGTAGCAGCTCTGTTTACATTTGAACTCTGGGTATGCACGCTGTGCCTCAGGACTTAAACAGCAAGGCAATGAGAAGGAAAAACAGCAGTAGGAAGGCAATTAAAGAGAACTAGCATAGCTGGCAGGTGAAATGTATCAGAATCAGCCAATTACACAGGCAGCAGCCCAGCCCGGCACACTATTATAAACTATGCAAACACCTTTCACTCTGGTTTTTCCCACAAACTCTACACCACCTGTGTACACAGACGGGGAAATTTTACCTGACAAAACTAACAAAATGAGAGGGGCTGCTGTTGCTCTCATACATCAATATGTGGAAGAGGCTGAGGGTGGTGAGGATGAGAATGCTGATGACCAACCCACAGTGAGGAGAAGGAGAAGAGTGTACAGACCCAGGGTAACCTACCAGGGGCTACATGAGCTGAAGATTGTGGAGCACTATAGGGTGAACAGGGACATCCTATAGCAAACTGTTGAGCTGTGCCGGCCACACCTCACACACAGAACCAACAGAGGGGAGCCCATCCCAGTGGATACCAAGGTATGTGTACTGTTAAGAATACTAGCCACAGGTAACTTTCAAAGTCCAACTGGGGATATCATGGGGATCTCACAGGCATCAGCATCCAGGGTACTCCACCAGTTCCTGGATGCCATGTCAGCACATACAGGTGAGCACATACATTTCCTCAACACCCGTGAGGCGTTGACCAGCAATATGCATCTCTTCCACCAAACAGCAGAATATCCTGAGGTAGTGGGTGCTATAGACTGCATGCACATACACATCAGAGCACCACCCAGTGAGTGGGGTAGGGTCTACATAAACTGCAAGGCCTTCGCCTCCATCAACTGCCAGTTCATGTGCGATGCCCAGGGCATTATCTTGAATGTGTGTGCTGGCAGGCCTGGAAGCTCTCACGACTCCCACATTTGGCATATGACACAGCTGTACCAGAGATTTGCCAATGGGGACATCCCATTTGGCCACCTAGTGGGGGATGATGGTTGCACACTGGAGCCATGGCTGATGACACCCATCAGAAAAGCACACACACCTGAACAAGCACTCCATAATGAGGCACACACACAAACCAGAATCATAATAGAGCATGTGTTTGGGATGCTCAAGGCATGGCTCCGGTGCCTGGACATATACAGTGGAGCCTTGCAGTACTCTCCAGCTACATGTACACAAATTTTCATTGTATGTGCCATGCTACACAATATGATCCTGCAGAAACAGCTGCAGCAGGAACAGCACAGGGCAGGGCCACACAGCCCCCCACCATTGCCAAGACCAGCACAGGCACAGATTAGCTCGGAGGAGGAACAACCTGAGCCTGCCCCATGTAGGCAGAAGGAGGTGTGCCCAGTATGCCCAGGCTTTAGCAAAGAGGCAACGCATAGCACATACCACTGACACGGTAGGGACCCAGGGAATAACACCTCTCTCTGACTTGCACATACAGTAAAGAGATGCCAAACATGACATTACCTGTGCTTTATCATGTATAGGGAGTGTACTATGTGCATCCAGCATAGTCAGCCCACCAGCACCATCCTCAATACTGGCACAGCCACAAGGTAAGTCACTCTTCCTATCAATTGCTGAATGGAGTAGTAGGTTCTGCTAGTTGTATCTATAATATGGATGTGAGCATGGAAGGGAATCTGGTGAATGAATGCGATGGCAGCAGATAGTGGACACCTATATGGGCAGCATGAAATCCATAACAAATACTGGTGCCAACAAAGTAGGCAGTACTAGACAAGGTGACAAATCCCACTGCAGTACATGTGGTGGCCCAAATATGTGTCCGTAGGACACACACATGCATGTCAGTGAGGCTCTCCTACCCAACAACAGCCTCAGCCAACAGGACAGGTGTAGATGACCACAAAGAAAGGCTGTACTAAGACCACCAATTGATGGCAATGGAGTACAGTCCCCCTCCAGACCTACACAGACAGACTACAACAGGTCTGGCAGTTGTATGCTAGTTCTGAAGGGTAAGAAGTCTGAAACTGAAATGTAGGTCAATAAAACCTAAGATCTGTACTCTGCTGATATGCCTCTAGTCTGCATGATAGGTCATAATAGAAAATGAAATGGAAGCCAACAGAGTACCTGAAATACCAGTACAGTCATAGCAAATGTTTACAGTTGTCAGGTGTGCCCCACCCCCCCCCCACAATCCTATGTAGAAATTCAGTAACAGGTACATGTGGGTTTAATAACAGTGGAGGACAGATTACAAGCTGGCCCAATTTACAGGATAGATTGTTGCATGTGTACAATGTGCAGGGGTCTGTGTGTTAGGTTGTTGTGTGTTCTACATTGTGTGGAAGTGGTCAGCATGTAGGCATGGAGGATTGAGTCTTGGTGCCCTTTGGCCAGTACTGTCGATGACAGGGCCATGTTCTGACAACTGCAGTGCCAACCACAATGCATCCCAGCAAGAACCAATTCAGCAGTCATCCATACTCACTGTTCAGATGTCAATATCTGTCACCACCTGAAATATGGACATGCCATGAATGTGGGCCTAGACATACACTAGTACACAGGAGGAAGTACCCTAGACAGAGTACATCAATTTTAACTGTCACCTGCACACACCTTTGGAATTGTACATACAGGTTAGCAGCACATTAATTGTCTGTGTAGTATAGGTTCATAGGTTCAAAGGTAAGTACTAGGCTATCTGCCCAAAGGCATTTATAAGCCTAGCCAGAGTGTGTTGGCTTTCGCCACCCCCTTAGATTAGTTCCCTGTGCCTCTGACCAGCAGAGCCATTAGCTCCCTGTGCCTCTGTCCAGCAGAGCCACTGCAGTTATCCCCGGGGTAAATTTTCTGTTTCACATCCACCCGTCAAGGTTTCTCTTGAAGAGTGCTAGTGATGGGATCTGCCTGATGTATGTTAGAATCTTGTTCCAAAGCATGGGGAGTCTCTGGGTCAGGAATCTATCCCTCCAGCATGTCCTATTTATCATTGTGGTAAGGTTTATATCCCTAGAGCATGTGGCTCTCAGCGATTTGGTTTTTTTTTTAGGTGGAGCATATCCATCAATTCTGGGTTGGACATGGCCTTGTATGTCAAGCAGAGATCACCTCTGAATAAGCGGTATGCAACCGAGTACAGCTGGGGTTTCTTTAGTCAGACTGTGTAGGTCATCTGTTTGAGGCCAGTAATCCTCTTGGTGAGGTACTTTTGTGGTCTTTCCAGCTGTTGCAGGTGTCTTGTAAGGTACATCCCAAATGGGGCATTGTATTCTATAGTGGGTCTAATAAGTGATGAGTAGAGAAGCACAATAACCTCCTTTGTTCTGGATGAGAGCCCTTTTGAGATTAGGTGGGTCACATAGAAGGATTTTCTAACCACCCCGGGGATTCACCCCGGGGATCACGTCAGTCACCCTGCTAGACAGGGGTCCAGGGAATTAAATAGTCTGGGAAGAAATAGCCAGTGAATTGTTATGGCTAGGCTTGTATAGGCCCTAGGGCTGATAGCCTAGTACTAACTAGGGTTGCCAGACATCCCTATTTGGGTGGGACTGTCCCAAGATCAGCAGCCTGATCCCGAGTCCCGCACTGCCGGTTTAAATCCTGGGCAGCCTACGCTTTTTTTTTTGTTTTTTTTGATTGGCCCGTATACCGGCATACAGGCCAATCAAAAATCGCTAAACATGGAGCTTCTTGTGTTTAATGCGGAAGTTCCGCATTAAACACATGAAGCTCCGTGGTTAGCGATTTTTGATTGGCCCATATACTGGTATACGGGCCAATCAAAACATCGCAAAACAGAGCTACTTCTGTTTAATGCAGAACTGCAATGTTCCGCATTAAACAGAAGTAGCTCCATGTTTAGCGATTTTTGATTGGCCCGTATACTGGTATACGGGCCAATCAAAACATCGCAAAACAGAACTACTTCTGCTTAATGCGGAACTGCGATGTTCTGCATTAAACAGAAGCAGTTCCGCCAATCAAAAATCGCTAAACACAGAGCTACTTCTGTTTAGTGCGGAACTGTGATACCGTGAAAGACCTTTTTTTTTTTTTTTTTAGTCTTCACTTACAGGGAAAGACCTTTTTTTAAGACTTTGTCCCTACTTGGCCAGTCGGAAATCTGGCAACCCTGGTACAAACCTATGAACCTATGAACCTTGGCAATATGATTAGCAATTGATAGATTGCTATCTACTTGGGTCCCCAGATCCCTTATTACTTTTTCTGTATTTAGGGGACTACCACCTATGTGGTAGTTCACTGGTACTTTGTTTTTTCCAAAGGGGATGACTATGCACTTTTTGGCATTCAGCTTGAAGCCATGATTTTGGCACCAGAGTCTAGCCAATCACTGGCAGACCACAAAAGGCACAGTTATGAAGTAATGAGAGACTGCCTATGTTCCCACACAAGGCAGCATAAGGGGAATGTCCCAGGTATATCTGTGAGTCAGCTGCAATAAGTTTCCATATCACACATGCATTCAGCTCATTCCACCATCAGCCTCAGGTTTATCGCAAGTCATATCCTTGCTGTTAGGAATGAGTACTGTATGACTCCCACTTCTGTATGGGAATACCCAAATAATGCGGCATGCTGAAGAGGTGTCCCATGCAGGTGTGTCCCTAGCTGTAAGCAGCACCCTGCCAGCATCCAGACCAATGGATAAATATGGACAGGAGCTATTGCCATTAACACCTCACACACTTACCCTGTCACACCAGGGGAATCCAGTGGCTTGCAACATGGGAATGTAGGAGTGACAGAACGCAGTGTCCTACTACAGATGGCCTGCATCACTACCAAATGCCCTACAGTCCTCTGTCAAAGGCCTGTGCCTCACCCGTACTGCCAATGTATATTATCTCATGGGGTTCCAACTAACAACATAACACAGTTCACAGAGCACAAATGCAAGGCCATGGTTGACAAATCCCAGTAGCATGTCCACCATGTCCTACTGCATGAACTGTGGACCAACCCTTAAATACTACTGGGATGAAGGGACAACTATAGGGATACCTCTCAGATATCACTCACATAATGTTAGGAAGAGGATAGAATAACAGAGTGGGGGGCTGGATGCCATGGAGTGTGTGAAGTCTGAAACTCTGATGTGTGCCCATACTACCCATGCCTGCAAACCCAGTAATGGGTGGCTACAAACCTGCTTGCAAACCATAATGTGAAGGGGAACTGACCAGATATATGAGCCATGCCTCTGGGTAACCTGTGTGAATCTGTATAGCTGAGAGGTATGCCCACAGCAGGATATGGCCATTATTTATGT
Organism: Protopterus annectens; assembly: GCF_019279795.1. Lineage (NCBI taxonomy): Eukaryota > Metazoa > Chordata > Ceratodontiformes > Protopteridae > Protopterus > Protopterus annectens. Next base: position 1,554,204,461 of record NC_056733.1, read on the forward strand.
TAATAGATGTACAAGAAGGGGATCCTCAACCACCACAGTACCAAGGTGCTGGACCATTTATACAGACCCATCAGCAAGTGTCTGCAGCTACCCCTTCAGAATGGCATTAGTGTGCAAGAATTTGTAGGCTGCAGACCACAATATTGGACACAGCTTCATTTATCTTGTATTTTCCAGGAAATAACTGTGAGCAAATAAGTATATCTGTCAGTAGTTGATGACATAATACATCCCAGTGTAAAACAGTGCATATGTCTGAATATCTTTGCTAACATCAACCATGTAATACAAGCAGCACAGACACAATAGTTACAGTATCCCACTATCTTTTGCCCATTGTGACTCCATATTGTCAACCTATCAACAGATATCCTGCAGAAACAGGTCGCTAGCTGTAGGTGTAGAACACCAAATCCTGGACTGGAGTACAACCTACCTGGAATGGATTCACACACTCAATACAGAAGGTCATACTGGGCATGCTCCAACACTTAGAGAAATGAAGTCCATGTCTGACAACAACAGTGAACTATACATATCTGTCAGTCACAGATGTCTGTGCACACACACCACATTGCACACCATTCATGCTTTGCACACACATTGGATGGGAATACTCACACATACCCAAGGCCAACACACTGTAATAGGTCAAATATACACACACAGAGATGTGAGGAAGAGAAAGGTAGACAGTGACAAATAGAGTGACATCATGAGGGCTGTCCCACCCACCACACATCCAATTGGTAAATATCACATGATGTGCCAATGTCAATCACTGTAGACACTTGCTTTTGGTAGCCCACAACACTATACTACCTGTGGTGCTTGTGATAACTGTGTAACATGAAATTACAAATCTGTATTCATCTAGCATTTGTATACCCAGTCCTGTCAAATGTAAAGTTGTGTGTGACTGAGTGTTGTGTGTGTGCTTCCAGAGGAATGGTTTATGGCCCATTCACACACACTGTACTTTCCATTGCCCATGTTAGCACTCATGCTGATGTCAGTTACTTTGAAATAACCCTCTGGCAAACTCTCAGCCGAACAAGCTCCATGGTGCTTGCAATAACTGTGTAATGTCATAATGTAACATACTAGTTAGGTAGGAGTTCTAATCACAAACATGGAAACTGTATGTGTGTGTGTGTGTGTGTGTGTGTGTGTGTGTGTGTGTGTGTGTGTGTGTGTGTGTGTGTGTGTGTGTGGAGGTTAATGATTTGGAGGCCATTAACAGTCACTATACCTCCCATTGCCCTACTTTAGCAGGCCTGCTGATGTCAATCACCTTGAAATACCCCTTTGTATAACGGCCAGCCCCATAAACTCTGTGGCACATGTGATATCTGTGTAATGCTATAGTGTAACATGGTTTACCTTCATAAGTTCAATGGCCACATCTGCAACGCTGCTTCCACGATCTGTGAACCACGAGATTCACAAACCGAAAATCAAAGTGCTGAATTACAAAACCTCACCCCCTTTTTGACCCATGGTAACAATTGTTTTGGTGGTGGAGCAATCAGAAATGTCGAAGTTCGATATTCTTATGACATTTCAGCACATTGGCATAACAGAATTCGGCTAAACATTTGGCCATTCGAAAATGTGCCTTCACACAAATGAATGCATAACTGTAACATACTAGTTAGGTAGGAGTGCTAATCCTAGACATGGCAGCTGTGAAACTGTGTGTGTGTGTGTGTGTGTGTGTGTGTGTGTGTGTGTGTGCGTGTGTGCGTGTGTGTGTGTGTGTGTGTGTGTGCGTGTGTGCGTGTGTGTGTGTGTGGAGATTATTAATTTTGAGGGCATTCACAGTCACTACACCTCCCATTGCCCTACTTTAGCCAGCCTGTTGATGTCAGTCCCCTTAAAATACCCCTTTGGAGAAGGGGCAACTCATAAGCTCCATGGTGCTTGCAATAACTGAGTAATGCTATAGTGTAACATACTAGATAGATAGGAGCTCTAATCCCAAACATGGCAACGATGAAAGTGTGTGTGTGTGTGAGTGTGTGTGTGTGTGTGTGTGTGTGTGTGTGTGTGTGTGTGTGTGTGTGTGTGTGTGGAGATTAATGATTTTGAGGCCATTCACAGTCACTGCACCTCCCATTGACTACTTTAGCAAGCCTGCTGATGTCAGTCACCTTGAAGTACCTCATTGGACAAAGGGCAACCCCATAAGCTCCATGGTGCTTGCAATAATTGCGTAATGCTATAGTGTAACATACTAGTTAGGTAAGAGGTCTAATCTCAGACATGGCAACTGTGAAACAATGTGTGTGTGTGTGTGTGTGTGTGTGTGGAGATTAATGATTTTGAGGCCATTCACAGTCACTACACCTCCCATTGCCCTACTTTAGCAAGCCTGCTGCCAGTCACCTTGGAATACCCCTTTGGATATGGGCCAACCCCATAAGCTCTGTGTCATGTGCAATAACTGCATAACACTACAGTTTACCATACTAGTTAGGTAGGAGTTCTAATCCCAGACATGGCAATGGTGTGTGTGTGTGTGTGTGTGTGTGTGTGTGTGTGTGTGTGTGTGTGTGTGTGTGTGTGTGTGTGTGTGTGTGAGAGAGCGAGAGTGTGTGTGTCCTTGATAATACCTTATATTGTGGACATTCACACTTACTACTCTCCCGTTACTGTTCTTTAGCACTGCTGCTGATGTTAGTCACCTTCAAAGATACCTGTGGAGAGCTCTCCAACATGAAAGCTCCATGGCGTGTGCCATAAATGTGGAACAATGTAAAGGCAGTAACTACATGGGTATGGGTTTGAATCTCATCTGTGGCAAGTGTTTGTGTGTACCCCAAATATGTTGGCCCTATTTACACCCAGTACACATCTCAGAGCCTGACTTAAGCAGTCCTGCAGATATCATCCACCTTAGAAGTACCTGTGGCCAACCCTAAACCATGTCAGATTTGCGATGCATGTGGTAAATGCATAACATAATGGTCCATAAAGATTGTTAGCTAGAGGTTTGAACCTCATCCCTGGCAAATGTAAATGTATGTTTAGGGTAAAATTATTTTTGGGATCTCTCACCTACTACATCACCCAATGCCAGTATTTACAAGGGCTGGTGATGTTCCTCACCTTAGAAGTACCTTGGGACAGCATCCATTCTATAAGCACTATAGTGCATGTGATAAATGGGGTACACTATAGTAGCAATACATAGCTAGGTAGGGGTTTGAATCTCAGTACTGGCAAATGTGTGTGTGCGCATGTGTATGTGTGTCTGTCCTCAGTATCCTGTGTGAAGGTTGCTGTGATTGTGTAATAGCAGGATGCATTGCAGGGCGGATTTTGCTAAATTATTATGATGAGGACCTAGTATATGTAACAATGCCCACCTTACAAGGACAACATATATCAAACACCAGAGAAGCTGGTGTAGACAATCCATAGCCTTACATGTGACATTATGGATTGGTGAACAATATAAGCAACCCTTGTATTATTCAGAGAACACTCTCCACCCATGTCTCATACACAAACACACTTGGCTAGGCAACAATCTCTATATTGGTAGTTCCCTGCATATTGCGTCACAGATAGTAACCACGGTGTGATTGCAGTGGACTACATGCCTGTTGACCACAACAGTGCCACTGACATTGGAAAGTACTGTGATGTGTTACATCTCCTGATTGTGTGTTATCCACCAAGTAAAATGACTTGGCACCCTGTTCCAACCCTGCAGTAGGCAAATAAATGCATACAGTGGCCCTTTTGCTATGTTCCCCACTGGACACCTGCAACAACTTTAGAGTCTGCAAATGTAACCCAGAAAGGGAATACCATGCCTTATACACATGCCCTGTATGGACAGATGCCACTCACTCCACTGAATACCTGTATCATGCTGTCAATGTAGGTGCAAGCACAACCTCAGTTCCATAGCCAGGTCTCACCAAATGGGGTCAGGAATGATACATCAGAAGATAACAATCTATCCACACAACATGCCCCAGAGACCTATAGTACACTTCCACACATCACAGAACATGCATGTGGGACATGTGCACAACCCAAACACTGTCCATGTTATGGGATATAGATCACATACATGGCAAGCATTAAACAGCACTGGCCTCCCACAATAGTAACCCAGATGAGTGGATGGTGAATACACTACCCACCTTTGTGGGCCAGTCCAGAGGATACACCCCTGAGCCACACAGGAGACCATTGATTTTGAAACCATTCATACTCACTAAACCTCCCATTGCCCTACTTTAGCACGCCTGCTGATGTCATTCACCTTGAAATAACCCTTTGGCCATGTTTCAGCCATATAAGCTCTGTGGTGCTTGCGATAATTGCGTAATACTGTAGAGAAGCAAACTAGTTACTTAAGGAGTTCTAATCCTGAACCTGCCAGCTGTGATAATGTTTGTGTTTCCCTGAAAGAGAGTGTGTGTGTCATCGTTAACACCTGCTTTTGTGGACATTCACACTTACTATACTTCCCTTACCTCTCCTTTAGCACTGTTGCTGATGTTACTCACCTTCAAAGATATCTTTGGACAGCTCTCCCACATGTAAGCTCTGTCTTGCATGTAATAACTGTGTAACACTGTAATAGCAATACATAGTCAGGTAGGGGTTTGAAACTCAGTATTGGTAAGTGTGTGTTTGTATGTGTGTCATCAGTATCCTGTGTGGGTATTGGGGTGATTGTGTAATGACAGGATCCATTGCAGTGTGGGTCTTGCTACATCATTATATTGAGAACCTATATGTCTCAATGTCCACGTTACAAGGCCAACAGTTGTCAAACACTGTAGAAGTTGTTGTAGACAATCTTCAGCCATAAATGTGTACACCCATGTGCAATTACTATGTGACAGTAAGAATTAGTAAACAATATAGAGAACTGTTATAATACCCAGATACCACTCTCCACCCACAGATCATACACAAACACGCTTGGCTCTTACTGTCTTACTCCCTTCCTTTCTTACTTTGTCTCTCTCTCTCTCTCTCTCTCTCTCTCTCTCTCTCTCTCTCTCTCTCCCTGTCTGGTGGATGTGGAAAAGTACATTTTTTTTGCATAAGCAGCAGCTTCAGTTTTGTAAGTAATGCTCATGATCAGCTGGTGGTCTGTGTACGAATTACAGTCCCCCACTTGCTATTTGAATGTGGAGCAGCTGTGGTATTATTCCTATAGCCAATTGCACAGAAACACACTCCTATAACTAAGCACTTCATGTGGGTGTTAGCCCTTTTCCTTCTTTGTGAACAAGACTTCATGTGGCTGTTTGAAAACAGCATCACAGAGGGTATTTGGAAATACCTCTTACAACATAATGTGGAGACAGGCCAACAAACAGGAGGGGGATGTTCCAGACATGGGGACAGAATGTAAGTATTTCCATTCTACATTTGAAGTAATGTTGGTTTAACAGGGTTTGTGTGGATATGGCTGTTCTACATGATTTAAAGTCTGGCATGACAATGTTATGTAGTTGAGGAAACTCTTGGGCTATCTGCAGACTGGCCAGAGTTTGGAGTCTTACAAGTGGTGTGTTACTCACACATTTCCTATCTTTAGAAATGCAGTAGCATACTCTGATGATTGCAGTCAGTACATGGTGACATCCATGTGAGTTACTGACTTCATATCCCTCAGAAGAGCTAAGTCACAACAAACCCTGTTACACCAGGAATTTTCTCAGTTTATTACAGGAATATGTCAATATTGGCCCTCTGTTTGTAACTCATCCCCCAAGTCTGTCACCCTTTGTCCATATGTCATGGAGTAAGAGGTGGATATGTAGAGTATATCATTATTTACTGACATCATGCCTGATAACAAGCCAATGAGATAGACTGCTAGACATGTTATGTATAGTAGGCCTTATATTTGAGGACAAAACCTGGACATTCTGTTGTAGTCTGTACTGTAGTGAGGTCTGTGTACTTATGGTGATTGTTGGCAGGTGTGTATTGTGAATGTTAATTGGCCTGTGTACAGACTGTGTAGATGTCATTGTTCTTGGTCCTGTTCTACCTGACATTGCATACTGCTCCCGTTTATGGTACCCTATCAGCGTATATGTTTGTAGGGCCAGACTGACACATGTCCCATACCACAGCAAGGCATTAGACTACACTGTGTATTGGGCCAGTAGATGTAGGGTTAGTGTGTGAGTGGCACATATGAAGATGGTTTTATTCACACAATCCATATACTGTACTATTAATTAGACTTACCATAATGTGACTGTGACTGTGTTGAAATTGGTTGTGGGTACGCACTTCCACACTGGTGTATGTTACTTTGTGCTGTTACATGCCTGTAGTGCCTGCTATATTTGCAAGTACATGGGCTGCAGTGGTGGTGCTGCGGTAGCATTGTCGCCTCACAGTAAGACGTTGTCCTGTTTGATTCTCAGCTAAAGCATCTTCTGTGTGGAGACATGCGTGAATGAGTATACCTTCATTGAAGGTTGTGCATCAGGGCTGGCAACTCGGTACGTAAAAATCTACTGCCAATCATTAGTGGACCGGAGTTCCGCTGTGGCGACCCCTAACCGGAAAAAGCTGAAAGATACAACAACATGTGTATTCCCCCATAAGAAACTTGGGTCAGTGTTGTGGCAGTCTGCCTGTAGTTTGCACAGTGCTTTGTGACATGCTTAGCAGCTCAGTTTATTTACCTAGTGTGATGTTATGTTCAGATATTTCTCAGATGTACTGTTGCCTGGCCACCATAAGTGTTGTGTATTTCTGAAAAAGCAGTGGGATGCTGTGAAGATGTATGTCACTAACTAGTGGGAAGTATGTGGGCTTGGGACCTCTGCTCCTCCGGTTAATATGTGTTAGGACAGACAGGAGTGTGTGAATGCATCAACTGTGTAAGCTTATCTATTCCAGTATTTTTGTGGTATCCCCATTTACATGGCTATAAACATCCACTTTGTCAGGCTTGGTCCACACGTCTTGCACTAAGGAGTTCTGTGTATACCTCTGGACTGACCAGATTGTGTCAGACTGTCCACGTTTATTGGTCATACCTGTGCTGTATTCTACAAGATCATTACTGTGATTTGTGTGGTACTTCACTATGATGATCTTATGACGTCTGTCAGTAACTGATGGTGTACATGTCAATATCAGAAGTAACTTCCCACACAACATGCATGTTGACACAACCCCTGTTACTGTAGCAACATTCTACATTTATACCTGCAATACTTACATTACATCCCCTTGCACTAAGAGCTTGTGGCTATTGGTGGTGAGGTATGATTCCACTACATGTTATGGGCATATGTTTTATATATATATATATATATATATATATATATATATATATATATATATATATATATATATATATATATATATATATATATATATATATATATATATATATATATATATATATATATATATATATATATATATATATATATATATATATATATATATATATATATATATATATATATAGATATATAGATATATATATTTATTTATATATATATAGGGGAACATTAGACAAACCTTCACCCTACTATCCCTGTGGCATGTGCAGTAAATGCATATCCCTGTAGTAGCAGTGATTAGATAGAAAAGGGGTTGTATTGCAGTCCTGGTCAATGTGTGATTGTGGGTATGTTAGAGCATTATCATGGGTTTCAGTGAGTAAAATATCCAGTATGGGGTCTGGGTGCTGGGTATACTGTCATTACACCATGGTACTCCCAGTACATGTCCCAAGGTCCACTGTATGAAGACCACTGTCACCATCAACCATACAGGTAACTGATTACACTATCCAGCCCAAGGATGCATGTGCTGTGTGCAAATTTTCTCTAACAGAATGGACTCACTGTCAAGGTAGTTAGCACTGATAAACCCAGGTCTCTCAGATGTGTCTATGACTCTTATGTGTTTGTCGCTACGTATATGACAGTATGTCATACTATGTATTGCTCATTAACACCACTACATCCCCCATTACCATACTGTACAAAGCCTGGTGATTTTCTTCACTTAACAAGAAACTCAGAACACACCTCATCCTAAAAGCTGTGTGGTGTGTGCAATTAAGGCCAAACACATTAGTAGCAATAAGTAGCTAGGTGGGGGTTCTATTCTCAGTGTTGCCAAGTAAGTTTGTCTGTATGTGAAGCAATCTACTTCAGTTTGCAGAAAATTCATGTCCCAGGAGATCAATTGCCTGAGAACTGACTGGCAAATGCTAACATTTCAAAGGAATCATCTTGAGGAAATTCATTCCATCAAAAGTAGTAGCAGATGTGTACATAACCTCTTCCCCACTGTACATCTCTACAACAGTACTGGAGCTGGTATATATAGTTGAGTGTAGATGTTGTGGGCACAGCCACCCTCATTGGGGTTATTGTTTTGTGTATCTCCCCGCTTAGTCTGCTGCAATACTGTACAGTTTATGTTAACCAGTTAAGTAGTTGTTAATCACACTATGTGTGGTTGTACATCACCCCACACCCTCCAAAGTGGAGGTTTGTGCCACCCACAGCATCACACCTATGTTTACCAACTCCAGGACTGCACTACATTGGGGAAGAGGACATATACCCTGCCAATACCATCATCAATGACATTAAACTGGCAGACTGATTATTTACTGATGCGATGTTTTGCCTTTTTTGTCTTGGTGGAATTACACAGGCTGAAATGAGTTCACTTCAAAATTAAGTACATCCATGTGTACAGTATTCTCTGTGTATTGCATCAACACCAAAGTCTTTGTGTGTGTGTTATTCACAAACATTTTGTGTGTGCCTCCCAGTACACTTACCATTGTCCACTGTAGAAGAGCTGCTGACATCAGCCACCATGCACTCACCTGTATACACCCCTCAGACCTATCAGCCATGTGGCACATGCAGTAACTGTTATACAGACCTGTTACTTGTGTTCAGCTGTACCCAGGATATGACACAGTGTGTCACCACAGTGCCATACCCCTTGTAGGAAGCAACAGCAGACCAACATCCTGCTGACACATAGACACCTACAACACAAACTGAATACATTATGGAGACCACAATCAGTCAGTGTTAATAACAGCTATAATGCATCATGGCTGGACAGCTACACATCTTGACATGTAAGCATTAAACTTTCCAGCTGAAAACATGTTACACAGCATTACATTGCTAAACCTTAGTACATTCACCCTGTGCATCAGAACACTATTTGCATGTCCCTGCATCAATGGTATGGATGACAGGGATGTGGCACATGTATCATCATATGCACAGGGCATGTTGTGGGTTTTCCAGAGACCTAGGCTGAGCCATTTGGTTGACATCATGTGTATGATGTGGGGTTTCATTATCAATTGGACTGTGCAGAAGTGGTGTTTGTAGGTATGGCGGTGCACTAGCTGTGTTGGTGATGTGTGGGTGTGTATGTATGCACACAGTTCTGCCATGTGGCTGCCCTATACAGGAGTTTGTTGCACAGCTGCAGATCATACATGGAAGGTATATAGTTCACCATGCCCAGCTATGGACATGAGAACTGTGCCTGCCAGGGGTTCAACGGGCACTACCATGTACAAGCCCAGATATGGTACCCTCCCTTGATGATGACAAATGTCCGCTGGATCTGGGTCCCTGTTGAGACTGGCCAGAACCACATGCATGTGGCCTGCTGTCTTGTGGTGTGGACAGCATCACCCCCCCGTAGTGCTGGTGCTGGTACTGCCACTACAAGACTGGCTGTGACTTGTTGCATGTCCACATAGAGATCCACCTGTTTGTGTTGCTGACCTACGTCCACATGGCTTTCACCCTACTCCCACCATATGCTCTAACACAGACATTGCATGGTCGAGGATTCCCACCATCTCACCCAACCGTCTATCCAGGACCTCTGCAAAATAATGATGGGCACCTCCAAGATCATGGATGTTGTCAAGTACAGCAGAATAAGTAGCCCTCTGGTGCCTCAGATTCTGTCTGGTGTAATGTTCCATACATGCCTGTGCCTCTATGATGGACTGAAACATGCATCTGGTGACACCTGCTGTGGCTCTTCTGCCAGGGGCATGATAGCCAGCAGCCCTCATATGAGCACCCCTATACATCTGCCTATGTGGTACCTCACTGGTCATCTGGTTATGGCTGCTGTGTACAGGCACACTTGCCATAGTCACCACACTGTCCTGTCCCATGCCACCACCCACCAACTCTCCCTCATCTATGGCCACTGGTGATGGGTATGGATAGGCATTGCGACTGTGTGCGGGGATGGGGTGGATAAAAGGGGGATGTCAACCAATGGCACAGCTTTAGCCCCTGACAGCCCTGCCTGTGCCTCACTATAACTATCATCATTATCAGAGTCTGTATGGACACTAACATCAGTTTGCCTGCAGGAGAGACTCTGACCCACCTCGCCACCTGTGAGGGGAAGACAAAAAACATAATTTAAGACATGTACATCATTGCTTACTTCTACACACACACACACTCTCTCACACACACACACACACACACACACACACACACACACACACACACACACACACACACACACACACACACACACTGGACCCACCCAGTTTGGGTTCGTGAAGAGCTGATCTTGTCTCCTGAACCTGATTGACTTCTTCGAATCAGTCTCCAGAGCCGTGGATGAGGGTAAGGCAGTCCACACAACCAATCTGGACCCTGCCAAGGCCTTTGACACCATCCCCCACTTTGGAATCATAGATAAACTTATTAAGCTGGGAATTCATTCCTACATCACTCGATGGGTTGCCAACTAGCTTACTGACGGAACCCACACTGTAAAAGCAGCTGACCCCAAATCCAGCTCCAGAAATGTGACAAGTGGAGTACCTCATGATTCAGTCCTGGGATCGCTCTTGTTTGGCATCTACTTCTCTGAAGTACAGGCCAAGACGAAGGGACTCTGGCTAACAAAGTTCGCAGGTGACTGTAAACTGTAAGCCATTATTGAATTCCCAAATGATGTGGATACTCTACAAAAGGGCCTTATAGAAACAGATGCTTCGTGCCAGATCCATGGGCTCAAGCTCAATGCCAATAATTGTATAGTTATCCCCTTTGTGAAAAAACATGTACCTGTGAATTATCACATAGGTGGCAGCACACTAAACACCGAAAGTATGATAAGAGATTTAGGGACACAAGTGGGCAGTGGTCTCACCTTCAATAACCACATCACCACAACAGTCAGAAAATCCTTCTATGTGGCACACCTCATCACTAAGGGCTATTCATACAGAAAAAAGGAGGTCATTGTCCCATTGTACTCATCCCTCATTAGACCCATTATAGAATACAATGCCACATTTGGTATGTACCTCTCAAGACATCTGAAACAACTGGGAAGGCCACAGAAATACCTCACTAAAAGAATCACAGGCCTAAAGCAGATGCCCTATGCTGACTGCCGTAAAAAACTCCAGCTATACTCTGTCGCATATCGTCTACTCAGAGGCGATCTCTGCTTAACATACAAGACCATGTCAAACCCAGAACTGTTGGACATGCTACACTTAAAGAAATCCCAATTCCTCAGAGCCACATGCTCCAGGGATCTAAACCTTGTCATCACAATACACAAAACATGTAGGAGGGATAGGTTCCTGACCCAGACACTCCCCAGACTCAGAAATAGACTGCCCATACATGTCAAGCAGAATGCCTCCTTAGCCCTCTTCAAAAGGAACCTTGACGATTGGATGGGAGATAGGAAATTCACCCTGGAGATCACGTCAGTCACCTTGCTAGACAGGGGTCCAGGGAAGTAAATAGTGTGGGAAGAAATAGCCAGGGAATTGTTATGGCTAGGCTTGTATAGGCCCTAGGGCTGATAGCCTAGTACCAACCTATAAACCTATGAATCTATGAACACACACACACACACACACACACACACACACACACACACACACACACACACACACACACACACACACACACACTCACTTATAGGTGAGGTGACACAAAGATATTACACAGACCTCTCATTTCCCAACAGTTAACGTGCATGACATATGGCACTCAACAGCATGCACTGCAGCTATACTTAATCCTTGTTACCAACATTATACATCTCTGTGTTGCATGAGTTGTGTTATTGATGCCCCTTCCCCTGGAACACACTGCACCCATGTACACAATATTGCTGTGCACCTGTTCAGCACCCTGGCATGTACTGTGCACCGTATCTCACGAGTGTACACACCATTGCTGAATGTGTATATCTGTAGCGGTTATGTTTGCTCTGTTGCTCACAGCCCCTTTGTGTTTGTCTGAAACATACCTAGGATGATATGAGGACAGATGTCAATAGTGAATGCTTGACCTCTGATTTGCAGATCTCATCATTGGCAGTGCATGTATGAGCAATACAATCCAATTACACTGACAACCATCAAAACCTACTGTGGCTATGAGGAGTGTACACACCCTTATTGATATGTAAGCCTCTTCCATGATATGCAATGGGGCCACAATACTGCATATGTTAAAATTACACACACCTGATATGTGACATATGACCTGTACAGTCAAATGCAGTATCAAACAAATGTGTTAGTTGTGCAGATGCTGAATGAGATGTATACAATATGTGGGTTGCTAAAGTGTGCACACCCTTAGCATGATGGTTTGTTGCAGCACCTGTTAAGTGAACTACAGCAGTCAAACCAAAAGAGCGCAACAACGAACAAGAACACTATGAGAGACTACTTCGTAAAATAAACAGACGTTTAATGACTCCAAATTAATGTTAGCGCTTTCGGCTAAATCAAATATTTAGCCTTCCTCAGACAAACAGCAGAACAGGAAATGACATTTCTTAAAATATATGTATAGAACCAATTGGGATAAAGTGCATTTAGTAATTAGTTGTAACTAAGGTTACCTTAAAGTAGTATAATCCATTGCAAACATAAGCCTTGAATAAAGGTAAAGATAGAGTGCCTCTATAGGCATTGCAACGGAACAGCAAGTAATACTTTGTTGCAAGTAGCTCCATTCATCAAAATATTTACACAGATGTTAAACTCTATAATTACTGGGTTATTTAATCATACAACTTGCTTCATACTTATGTGATATATTAAAAATGTTATAAAAACAGTGAAGGATAAACTAAAAAAATATTTGTGTATATTTTAAATTGTTACCAAAAATATTTCCACAATTTGGAACATTATTTCCACATTTAAACATTAAAAACTACAGCAGTCACTATTTCTGGAAAGGGTATACTAGCATGGCCCATCTTCACTTGCCATTATTTGGTCAGTCTGTCCTACAAATGACCCCTAACTCTGCTGGATTGCAAGGTCTGCTCATGTGCACAGCCCTTGACGATCACACAGTGCCTTCACTATTGCTGTGGAGTCAGGGTTATGTCTGGCACAATTCATGACCTTGACTGTGTTCAGATACAGCCATTCTTAGCGAGCTTTGGATATATGCTTCAGTTCACTGTTGTGTTTCAGGATGATAACCATCCCCATATTCAGCCGTATTGCAGATGCTTGACAACTATGGGTCACACATGAGTGGCATTTTGTGGTGTTCCAAATTCAGAATGACATGTCTACCAGCCTAGTTCATGCTAATGAATAGCAAACCTAAAGGTGTACACTGGCACCAGCAAGGTACAGATGGGGATGGTGGGCCTGAGGTTGAGAGAGATGTTGCTTGTGCACCACATGTATCGTTATTAATATTGTCTCTAGGTTTCAGCCTTGGTCTCAGTACACCATTACACATTGCAACACATGCCTTTGGGAGACTTGATGTTATGCATATGTAGAGAGCCCTGGATGATGCTTCCTGTGGAACAACTCTTCCATCTGATTACCCTAACCCATAGGCCACACTTATCCAGAGTCCAGGCAATTGTCGACACAGGTACTGCACAGGCTGTACTTATTAGACATTCTTGCAAGTCCCTCATTGTTGCTGCATGTTTCTGGGCAGCTTCCATGACCAGTTTGCAACATGTGTTATCATCTGTCATGGATGGGCATCTGTTTATTTTCACACTAATGTTGTCCCATACTTCATAGTTACATACATGACTGTCTACACTGTTTGCCATGGTATATGCAATGGTAAGGTAAGGCTATGTCTCCCACTCCTGAGTGCTACCTTTCAGACATGGGATCCAGTCCATGGTTTGTAAGGTGTGTGCAAGCCATGGCTGCCTCTGTTGCAGGTGAGTGGGCAAATGTCATGGACATACTTCTTGGATACCAGACCATTACTTGGTGTGACATTGAGGCCCTGTACATGATGGAAGGTGCATACTCAAGAAGAGTGAATGTGGTCAGTACCTTAAAAGCTGCTTCCAGAATATTAACTCCAAACAAGTACCCTTGACAAGAAAATACAGCAGTCAATTGTTCTTTGATGCAAAAATCAAAGTTTAATTCACACAAGCAGCTTCCAAGGCTTAAACTCAAAGCAGTTGCTGATTGGATGGTTTAAATATTAACTGATATAAATATGTGAAGTTTGTTATGAGTCTGCATCTGCTAAAGTCTGTTTTAACTAGACGAAAACACTGAGTTGGTGAAGGGCATTTATGTGCCTTTATTTGCTTTGAGTTTAAACTTTGAAAGCTGCTTGTGTGAATTAAACTTGGATTTTTGCATCAAAGAACAATTGACTGCTGTATTTTCCTGTCAAGGGTACTTGTTTGGAGTTTATAGTTCTTTGTTGTACCTTTGCTGGCTTTTACTTGGTTTATTTGCTTCCAGAATGTTATTTGGAGTGTGTGCAAACATATGTTTCAGTGTTTGTTAAGGTATGTATTCCTCATATTTGTTATCCTAACATAGGATTCTATATTATACATTCATTGCTCATGCTAGGATCACATTACAGGTTGTAAAAGGTGTGGAATGTGGTACTGTGTTATGCCATTGTGTAGATCTGTAATAGTTGTCATTGTAATAGTGATGTATATACTGTTGTAACCACTGTATAGGGGTAATGTTTCAGACATGTCCCTACTGTAGGCCATTTGTCCCACCATTATGTTCATCTCTGTCCAAACATCTTGCACTGACAGGTTGTTAGGTACACTGCAGGACTCTAACATACCCTTCAGATATGCCACCATGGTAACCATTGTGATGCAGTGCAGTTAGCAGCAACAATAAGTGAACATGTACAGCATGCATTGTGGGTATGTGTGTTAAATGTGTGCATGGCAAATACCATGGCCATAACATGGCCAGTGTATTGGCAAACCTGAACAAAACAACTCCATGCTCACCAGCTACTGGCTGCTGCCCCAGTTGTATACCAGAGGGACCTACATAGTTGTGTGAGAGATGTAATGTCAGTAGCCACCCCTGTGGCATTGGTACAGGGTGGAGCAGCATTTCAGTACATCAACAGTACAAACCCACAATACTAGAGATTATGCACATACTTTCATTACTACACTGCAACAACAGACTATGTTATCTGACATATGCATTAAGATACTTTACAGATGAAGATGGATAAGCAACAGTGGTCTACTAATGTGCCTTGGAGCCTTACCTACATGCTCCTCGTCCATTGTGTGGGTAGCACCCACATCCAAAATGCTATCATCAAGTTCCTGGCTTGGCTGGCAGGGGCTCCAAGGCTGGTGAGGAACTCCTCAGCATTTGTCAGTGGGGGCTGGATGGCATGACCCCCACCTGTAGCTAGCTGGTCCCTCCTAACTGCAGCAGCACGCTGATGGACGTGGTGGATGAGATCAATGCAACAATGTCGCACCTGCTCATAACTGCGGTTATGCAGGCCAACATCATTTACCCTGTGGATGAGCTTGTTCCACAGGGCAGTCCTCTCCTGCAGATCATGGGCCATGCATTAAAAGAGGGTTCTGTGATGCTGTACAATGAAGTTTATGATTCTATCATTCTCCTGGGGAGTATACACAGGAAGACGCTCATGGGACATGGTACCTGGAAGACATAAACAAGAAAAAAGGTCAGAGGACCTCATACTACATGGATATAATAGTTGTTAATTGACATTTCTATCCCCTTCACCATATCTGCAACAATAATCTGAACACACAAATCAATGGGTATGTTTACACCAAACCTACTGTTGCGACATATATCCTATTGTTCAACAAATATCGAAATGTGTTTCTATTCATGTTCCTTGCTGAAACACTATCACTGGGGGCCTGCTGCTATCATTGTAACCTGCATGCCATTGTAATGGCCACTGTGGTTCCATATATGCATGTGTTTTGTTTGCTATGCAACTGTTCCAAATCTGGTGTTTTGGGTTAATGGGAATATCTATGCATGCTGTTATAACTAATCCTGGATTGCGTTGACTATTACTAACCCACATATGTTCTAAAACTGCAACCCGATGGCAAGTTTGGGAACGCTGTTCCCAGCAGACCCACATCTCCCACCTCATCTGGCCATGGCACCACTCAAAGCTATGTTCAGGTGGAACCATATCAGGGGATGGGACCTGTCTCCCTCCTGGGAGTGGGCACAGATAGAATCCTGTCACCTGAAATCAGGTCCAGGGTGTGGTGCATAGGGAGCTCTGCAGAGAATTGGGAGATCTGCTACACCAGCTTGAGTGCCTCATGGCACAATTAGAGGTTCAGCCTGCCCCTCCTGCTCAGCCTCCAGCACAGTCACCTTCAGTGCTGTGAAGGTGCACTGGTGAATGTGCATGGGTGGGAACCTCAGTCCCACTGTTCGATTTGGGGGCTCATGGGCTTCCAATTTCCAAACACCCCTCCCCGTCCAAGGTGTTTCCCCCCACATGTCATATACCGCCTCTGTATGCTGTCTTGTCTGTCTTCCAGCCCAACCTACCTCCCCAAATATACCTACTATCCTTCCTCAACATCCCACTCTCACCTTAAAAAAAAGGGCAATCTGTTCCCAAAAAGAA
Organism: Protopterus annectens; assembly: GCF_019279795.1. Lineage (NCBI taxonomy): Eukaryota > Metazoa > Chordata > Ceratodontiformes > Protopteridae > Protopterus > Protopterus annectens. Next base: position 1,554,221,413 of record NC_056733.1, read on the forward strand.
TTTCACACCATACATAACTGTCCATTTTGCACCCACTTACAACTGCGTAAAAGTGCCTTAATCACTCAGTACCCAATAGCCTTTGTTATGGCCAGAAAAGAAATTATCAGCCCTTGCAAGTGTCTAACCCAGGACGCAGCACACCATAGCCACAGCAATTTACCAATAAGCCATCTGAACTGCAGACATGTGTGAGGTTTCCTCAAACATATCATGCAGCACAGTCATTCAACATTAGGGAAAAATATATAGCTTGTAGTGCTATCCACTATCCTTAACCCAAGCCCTAACCCTGAGGTCCATGACTACTGGACCACAGTAGAGGAAATTGTAAGTCCTCCATGGTGCAGTAGTCAAGGACCTATGTCCTACACTGTGGTGCTGTAGTCACAGACCTTAGGGTTAGGGCTTGGGTTAAGGATAGTGGATAGCTAGTAGGGCTATTCACTACCCTTAACACAAGCCCTAACCCTAAGGTCTGTGACTAATGCACCACAGTGGAGAACATTGCCCATTCATTCTAGAGGTGTTCGCGAAAGTGCACTTTCGGTGAAGTGCACATTCGCGTGAGTGGGCATCTACTATCGGATTTTGAAATAGTGTAATTAGTACATATATATATATATATATATATATATATATATATATATATATATATATATATATATATATATATTCATTCAAACATCTGATCCACACTCTGAACCTCCTTCCTCCACAGCTGAACTCTTCTGCGTTGCTACAAAACAGAGCATCACATGTGGACACATCCTAACATTAGGGGGGATATATATGGACAGATCGTAGATATGCCTATTACAAACCTATGAAGTTTGTGCATGATACATTTCACATTACCATGACTGTTCTGAAGGTGGTGGGGTCTGAAACTCATGTGCCTATCATGACTTCATTACTTCCACCTTCAGCTATTTGCCAGACTAATATAGATGTTTGGAGGAACAAAACAAATACTATGATGGCTTAAATCGTGACATTCTGTGCAGATCTGCACAGTTGACCAGTATGGCTCACTGCCCACAGGGCCTGATGCCACATGATGGCCAAAGGATTGGCTGTTATGTTTTGACTGTTCACCACAGAGGTCTTGTCCCTGACATATCAGTGCCATTCTCTCTGTTGACTGCTATCAGTACATGGCAACATCCATTTGTGTTTCTGACTTCATATTCCTGAGTAAGGGTATGTTGCAACCATTCCTGTAACACCAACAACTTTCACAGTGTATAACAGCAATATTTCAAATATGGTCCTGTGTTTCACCCTCTGTCGTCCACCTATATACCAGGCTTTGTCCAGATGTCATGCAGTAAATTGTTGTTAGGTAATCACCTATCATTATTTAGTGCTGGCATTCCTGCTATCATTCCAGTGATGTTGTGGACTCCCACACAAATTGTGGGGTAGGGTTCATATATATATATATATATATATATATATATATATATATATATATATATATATATATATATATATGGGCTACCGCTGTACAAAACATGTGACCCTGTATAATCCAGAGGTCAGTGTATGAAGAACACTGTTATATGCCCTTGTAAGACATTTTATGGGGAGGGTTATTAAATGTCTTTAACCTAGGCTGTTACAACATGTGAGGGATATCAGTAATAGACATTAAAGTATATGGGTGTACATTTTCATACGTTTCACATGGGAACAGTGGTGGGCTAGAGCTTACAGTCTTACACACAGTTCTTTTGTCAGTGTGATAGTGACGTTTTAAGTTAAGCATTGTTATGTAACAGATACATTTGCATTGTGACAACTAATACTTTTCCACCTAGGGTTTGAGTACAAAGTGTAATTGGAGGCTGCTGAACTACATCTGTAATTAAGTGTTGATTGATTCTTATCTTCAAGGCAAGTACTTTTTTTACTGTTGTACTACTTGAAGGTTTTAGCCTAGATAGCAAAGTATCTTATGTTTTTGCAGATTACTGCATCATGTGTTTTGTTTGAGAGTTGCAATAATGAGTTATGTATTTCAAACACTTAACTGCTATAAGAAAAGGCATAAACAACTGAAATACTACACAAATAAACATTTCTATGTATGCAAACTTGTGTGTGGTGTCCTGTCCTTTGCATTGTGTGTGGGTATATGTTTCATGCAATAATTTTCATTTGTAGGAAATAATCAGACACTGGCCACTTAAAAAGGTGGCAACTGTAGGAATAATGGCTGTTTGATATGCTGTGCACCCTCTATGTATACTCTTTTTATATATATCTATAAGTATTTATATATGTATATGTGTATTATATATATATATATATATATATATATATATATATATATATATATATATATGTGTGTGTGTGTGTGTGTGTGTGTGTGTGTGTGTGTGTATGTATACATATCACTGGAATGTTTAGTGCTTCCACATTGTACATTCCCTATGGTAGACTGTCTGTTCTGCATGATATGTTACAGAAATCATCCTGACATCTTACAGCTGATATGCCTTACTGTTAACTTGTTGTGGCTATGTTGTGCAGGGTCCTCGGTTCAAGACAAGTTAGTGCTGGTTATTGTGTTGCAAGGTAGATCAGTTCAACTGTGGAGGAAGAGATAATGGCAATAATTACAAGAGATCCCTATTTTGGGCCCCTCACCCCCATTAGCAGTGCCTTTGGTCATATGTTTTGCAGTAAGAGGTTCAGTGTTTGGATCCAATCCACCTTAAAAAACCCTCATGAAGGCCTTGGCTCATATTTTGCACTTGCAACAATCTTATACAGACATTCCTAGACATTTTTTTTTATGCAGCACAATGTGGGTAACAGTGGTTAACACAACATTACTATTCAGAGAATGCAATAATAAATGCCATACAATACCAGTGTAAACGCAACCAGTCTAGGATTTAGAGCTTTATTGCCAGGCAGTTACAGTTTTATTTAAATATGACTCCATTCCACCAATACAATCCACCACGCGAAAGATAGATCCAAAAAGCAATTTTATTACACACATACCAGTTAAGCACTTTTTCCCCCTAAGAGGGACTTCATCAGAACAAGTTGTAAAAGAAACCAAGCCCTTGGGCAGCAGTGTTACAGACATCAGGTAGCAATACCTCTTACAACAGGACTTGCGGACACAGGCCAAATTAACTTTTGAATAAGGTTCCAGACCTATGGACAGTGAGTGAGTATTGCTGTTATATGCATTGAATACTGCTAGTTTTACAGGGTTTGTGTGTACATGCTAGTTTTGCATGGAATGCAGTCTGTCTGCATAGCTCTCAACTGTGGGCCTATCCACATGATGGCCAGAGGATTGGCTGTTATGTTTTGTCTGTTCACCACAGAGGTCTTGTCCCTGACATATCAGTGCCATTCTCTCTGTTGACAGCTATCAGTACATGGCAACATCCATTTGTGTTTCTGACTTCATATTCCTGAGTAAGGGTATGTTGCAACCAATCCTGTAACACCAACAACTTTCACAGTGTATAACAGCAATATTTCAAATATGGTCCTGTGTTTCACCCTCTGTCATCCACCTATATACCAGGCTTTGTCCAGATGTCATGCAGTAAATGGTTGTTTGGTAATCACCTATCATTATTTAGTGCTGGCATTCCTGCTATCATTCCAGTGATGTTGTGGACTCCCACACAAATTGTGGGGTAGAGTCTATATATATATATATATATATATATATATATATATATATATATGTATGTATGGGCTACCGCTGTACAAAACATGTGACCCTGTATAATCCAGAGGTCAGTGTATGAGGAACACAGTTATATGCACTTGTAAGACATTTTATGGGGAGGGTTATTAAATGTTTTTAACCTAGGCTGTTGCAACATGTGAGGGATATCAGTAATAGACATTAAGGTATATGGATGTACATTTTCATACATTTCACATGGAAACAGTGGTGGGCTAGATCTTACAGTCTTATACACAGTTCTTTTTGTCAGTGTGATAGTAACGTTTTAAGTTAGCATTGTTATGTAACAGATACATTTGCATTTTGACAACTAATACTTTTCCACCTAGGGTTTGAGTACAAAGTGTTATTGGAGGCTGCTGAACTACATCTGTAATTAAGTGTTGATTGATTCTTATCTTCAAGGCAAGTACGTTTTTTTACTGTTGTACTACATCAATGCTTTAGCCTAGATAGCAAAGTATCTTATGTTTTTACAGATTACTGTATCATATGTTTTGTTTGAGAGTTGCAATAATGAGTTACATATTTCAAACACTTAACTGCTATAAGAAAAGGCATAAACAACTGAAATACTACACAAATAAACATTTCTATGTATGCAAACTTGTGTGCGGTGTCCTGTCCTTTGAATTGTGTGTGGGTATATGTTTCATACAATAATTCTCATTTGTAGGAAAGAATCAGACACTGGCCACTTAAAAAGGTGGCAACTGTAGGAATAATGGCTGTGTGATATGCTGTGCACCCTCTATGTATGCTCTTTATATATATATATATATATATAAGTATTTATATATTTATATATATATATATATATATATATATATATATATATATATATATATATATACGTGTGTGTGTGTGTGTGTGTGTGTGTATGTATACATATCACTGGAATGTTTAGTGCTTCCACATTGTACATTCCCTATGGTAGACTGACTGTTCTGCATGATATGTTACAGAAATCATCCTGACATCTTACAGCTGATATGCCTTACTGTTAACTTGTTGTGGCTATGTTGTGCAGGGTCCTCGGTTCAAGACAAGTTAGTGCTGGTTATTGTGTTGCAAGGTAGATCAGTTCAGCTGTGGAGGAAGAGATAATGGCAACAATTACAAGAAATCCCTATTTTGGGCCCCTCACCCCCATTAACAGTGCCTTTGGTCAGATGTTTTGCAGTAAGAGGTTCAGTGTTTGGATCCAATCCACATTAAAAAAGCCCTCCTGAAGGCCTTGGCTCATATTTTGCACTTGCAAGAATCTTATGCAGACATTCCTAGACATTTTTTTATGCAGCACAATGTGGGTAACAGTGGTTAACACAACATTACTATTCAAAGAATGCAATAAGAAATGCCATACAATACCAGTGTAAACACAACCAGTCTAGGATTTAGAGCTTTATTGCCAGGCAGTTAAAGTTTTATTTAAATATGACTTCATTCCACCAATACAATCCACCACGCGAATGATAGATCCAAAAAGCAATTTTATTACACACATACCAGTTAAGCACTTTTTCCCCCTAAGAGGGACTTCATCAGAACAACTTGTAAAACAAACCAAACCCTTTTTATATAAATCATATTCACGATTAATTAATCAATTAATCCTCAAATGAATTATTATACACATTGTTAAACACTAAAAAAAAATTGAAAAACTGAAAAGCAATCATTATATATATATATTTGTGTGTGTGTGTGTGTGTGTGTGTGTGTGTGTGTGTGTGTGTGTATATATATATATATATATATATATATATATATATATATATGTGTGTGTGTGTGTATGTATATATATATATATATATATATATATATATATATATATATATATATATATATATATATATATATATATATGTACAAAATATACAAAACCTAGTTAAAAAGTACAATAAAAACTACAATAAATATTTTTTCAAAATCTCTAACCCATGATGTGTTTTAATTTTAACAAACACGAAATGTTAATTATTTCATTAATTCCTGGCTCCTGCATGGCATTTAAGCTTAGTTGCCACCTAAGCTCACAAATGTCCAGATGTACATCAAGGACTCTACCCTGAGAGTCCTTAAATAATTGCTGCAGTATCATAAATTTGAAAAAAATGATCACTGTGCTCATGGACATGCCTAAACAGGGAATTAGTCATTTTATTATTTCTTATACCCAGCAAGTGCTCACTAATTCTTTCTTTGAAATGCCAATATGTTTTTCCCATAGAATGTTGGACAATTTAAGCACTTGGCCAAATAAACAACATTCTTGCTATTGCAATTAAAATTCCGTTAGATAAATAATTCTACCATTCAAACTAAATTGATCCTTGGTCTCCAGAATATTTTTACATCAGGAACCCATCTCACATTTAAAATTTCCATTAACCATAGAATGGGCTGATTCATTTTGGAACCCACTCAATTCCAAAATATTCTTACAAGACATGTCTTTTCTATACTCTATAACAGAGGCCCTGCTCACTTTCTGGGCTATTTGATAGTCAAATTGCAAAATTTCCCAATTACGTCTAATTGCATCAACAACAGCTTTAGATGTAGTGATAAAACTGAACTTCATATTTGCCTTGTCAACCTTACCAAAGTGTTTGGACATCAGGCTCTAAACCCATTGCATCTCTTCCATCTAATATAGGCTTATAAACTCCATCAATTCGCTTTTTTGCTACTTCATTTACAACCTCACTCAACATCTGGGGGTATACCATCTTTTCTTAAACATCTGGGTAATAAAAAATACTTCATCCTTAAGCTTTTTCACATCACTTACCATTCGGGCAGCCCTAACTAATTGTCCTCTTATAATGGACTTTTTTTATGATAGGGATGCCAGCTATCAAAGTCTAAATAGGAACTGGAAAAAGTGGGTTTACGAAAAATCTCTGATATCAGTCTTTTGTTTTCCATATCAACACCCAGATGGACATGCAAATAAGTGATGTAATCCCTACTATAACTAAATGTGAATTTCAGAAAATCAACTGTCTCATTTATATATTGCAAAAAACATTTTATGATCTCCTCTGGCCCTTTCCTCACCAGAAAAATATCGTCCAAAAATTTGGTGTAATGGAATATCCTAGACTGAAAATCACTCTTAAACACATATTCCTGCTCCCAGAAGGACATTACATAGTTTGCAAAAATGGGGTTGTACGCCACCACCATAGCCACCCCAGTGGCCTGTTTTAAGTATTGCCCTTCGAAGACCACATAGTTGTTCTTGAGCACAAACTCCATCAATACCAGCAATTTATTAATCTGATCTTGATCATATACCCCGGTTTTAGCAGTTGTGCTTCCAATCATGTTAAACCCATTTCATGGGATATTTCTGAAAACAAGTTGCAAACGTCAATAGTGACCAGAATAATGTCCTTACTGATCTCAGCTGTATTTAGTTTTCCCAAAATGTGCCATAAATCTTTAGATATATACGAAAAGGCAGTCAATCCTTTTTGCAGTAGAGTGTCCAAAAATCTACTAATAAAACAGATTTTATCCTGCTTCCTGTCAACAAGTGGTCTTAAAGTAGGGTTTTTCAACCCTTTATGAATTTTGGGTATGCCAAATATGTTGGACACCATCGGATAATCATTCCTAACAAATTTATATTCATCCTCATTGATTTGGCCCTGATAAACCATGTCCTACAATGCAAAATCAACCATCCTATTCATGATGTTCACCTCATTTAGCAAACTTTCCACATATGCCCCTTCCATTAACAATGCATTCATGCCATTGGAGTAATTGCCCTTGTCCATAACCATAATTCTGCTACCCTTATTAGGCTTTGTAACACAGATATTTTTGTCCTTAGCTATTTCTAATAAAAGATCTTACTCATTATTGCTTAAAATGCTCTTAAATTCAAATTTGGACTGATTATACAATTTCCTAATTTTGTTTCTTTCATTTTTGTTTATATGAGATGTATGTTCGCAGGTTCATACAGTAGGTTCATAGGTTTATTCTAGGCTAATGACCACAAGGGCCTTATGCATCCCAAATCTCTGACAGGTTTTGGTACCCTTGATAAGTATAAGCATGGGCCTGAGAGATGAACCATTTACAGGTCACTTGTTTGCATTGGAGACATAGGTGCCAAACCAGGGATGAATTTCCATTTTCCCATCCAGTTGTCCAAGTTGAACTTTAATTGGGTTAGGGAGGAACTGTCATGGATGGGGAACCTGTTCCATAGATGGGTTAGTCTCTGGATACATACCTATCTCTCCAGCAAGTCCTATTTACATCACAGGCAAGATTTAAGTCTTTAGAATGGGTAATTCTGGTACTGTGTGTTTTGTGGATATGAAGGAGGTCCATCAAAGTGGGGTCTGACAATGCCCTGTAGTATGGCATAGATCTCCCCTCACAAGCCTTTAGGAGACAGAATACAGTAATAGAGCCTTGAGGCAGTCTGCAATGTTGACATATTACTTATGCCCTGGGCCGAATTCACAAAACCTTCGTATAAGACTTAATATGTCTTACTCGGAGGCTGCAGTTGAACGGTATGACATCAGCGTGTCAAGAATATTCATGAGGGCACGCTGACTCATCCGTAACTCTTATACGGACTGAGTAGACAAGCAGGGGGCATGTCCAAATGCCGAGCAGTCTAAACGTCCATGCCCCTGCAAGGTTTTAAAAAGCATAATGTCAACAGACAAGAGCGAGTCCGCTCAAATGTACTTGCACCCAACACCACACTCCCTGACACTGTAAACCCTCATCAGAGTTAAAAAACTGAAAAAAAAATGTTTTTTTTAAATCCACGATATAGCTGCCCATATCTGCGCTTGTTTGCGTGGGTGTGCCCATTGCCTAACCACAGTTAGCAATTGTGACATTGAAGAGCATATAAGAACTACTTATGCAAATTAATCCAAATAGCAATAGCGTAATGGTAGAGCGTATGCACAAAGAGAAGGCTTTCACGGTGCAAATCCCACCACTCCCCTTCTTATTTATGTTTTAAATCAGTATTTGAAATAATACCAGACAAATATGATTAAAATTTTATTAAAAGCAGTGACATGGCCAATGTATCAGCGAACAAAATATATATATTTTAAAAGACCCAGATATATAATAGCCTGCCGTTAAGCAACATTTTACACAGCTAAACACAGGTGCCCATAGTTTAATAGCGCTATACCCATCTAAACAGAGGTGCCCATAGTTTAATAGCACTTTATCCAGCTAAACAGAGTTGCCCCTAGTTTAATAGTGCTTTATCCAGCTAAACAGAGTTGCCCATAGTTTAATAGCGCTTGACCCAGCTAAACAGAGTTGCTCATAGTGTAATAGCACTTTATCCAGCACGATAGAGTTGCCCAACATTTAAAAATGCTTTACCCAGCGCAATGTGTTTGCGTGGACGTGCGCGCCGTGGCAACCAGGGCACCATAGGGCACCGGGGAGCAACGTAGAGCTAGGTTGCTTAAAAGCAGCCACACCCTCTAGTCTGTCTAGACAGTATTAAAATAAAAGAGTGACAAGGTTCGAACCCAGGTCCCTGTGCATCATAATCAAACCACAGAACCACTAAGCCATGACAGCTGAGAAGACGCAGCCACTATTAGCATACATATACATAGAAATGGTAGATTAGCCATTACTAAACAGGTCTGCAGTCAGCTTAGAATTCTCAAAAATGGCCAATCACAAAAAAGTGAGGGAAATGAGGCATATTTAAGCCCCATAGGTGGGAATACTCGCCATTACTGATTGTGGTACCCACTTGCAGTCAGGATGGCAGGTGTCGGAGAGGGTAATCACTTTAGAGTGCAAAGGTGGGGCATTGAAGAGTCTAAATATATGGTTTGGCTCCTAGTCCACCAACATGAAGGCCAACTCTTGCAGGGCCAGGTTCAAGGCAGAGGCATGGAACCAGTTGGCACATGATCTTACCAGTACCACAGGCATTCCCAGGACTGGTGCACAGGTCCGTCACGTGCAGACCTGAAGCATCGAAAGGAGGACCAACTGAACCGATGGATCCAGGAGGCCCGTCATATGCCCAATTCCCCACTACTGAGTAAGTATCCATATAATTAAGTATGTAAGAAATGCTATCCTAGCCTATAGTATGGATAGGTATGTTCCAATATCCCTTCATTTATATTACAGCTGCAGGTGTTCGTTCCACAAAATCAGCAAGCCTATGCTGATAGGCTGTTAAGGCTGTCTCACCAGGCAGGTTAGTAATTATTCAGCTGGTATTATTATAGAATATAAGTGTAGACAGCCTATAAAAGAGTTCAGTGTTGTATCCCAGTAATAAAGGTCAAATAAGCCTAGAATAAAGCTTCTGTTAGTATTCTAAGATCAGATAAGTGATGCAGCCTGAAAAAGAGTATTGCAATCCATTAATAAAGAGTAAACAAGTATCAAATAGAGTTTCCACCTGTATTGTAATATCAGATAACTGCTTCAGTCTGAAAATGAGTGTTCTAATCCATCAATAAAGGACAGACAAGTCTTGAATACATCCTTGTATATACTGTCATATGAAATACGTGAGTCAGCTGGAAAGGATTGTTGTAACCCAGTAATAAATGTTAATAAAGCCTGGAATTAAGTACCATCCTGAAATGTAAATATAAAATAAGTGAGAGAGTGTGAGAATGAGTTTGAAGCTACCAATAAAGGTGTAAGAAGTCTGGAATAAAGGTATACTGCATGCACTACATAATGAAATGAATGAGACAGCCACAACAAAAGAGTGAAATGTTTTTAATAAAGTACAATACCTGGACTGTGTCTGTCCCACATTTTGGATATGTTGTTGTACCCTTGCATTATGGAGATAATATGGTTGTATGAAATGCTGAACATCCACAGTTGTCTAGGCCCATATAAACTGGCTGAAAATATTTATAGTCCTCAACTGTTTCATGTATAGTATGGACATGTTAATCCGGTACATGAGTAGCTTGTGCTTGTGATCCCACAAATGTCAGTGTGTTGCTAGAACTGTACGTAACTGCTCAAATGTAGCAGGATACTTTACCTGAACAAAGCCAGATATGAACATATATGAATGCAAATGGAATGTATATTAATGTAGCAGTAACATCTCCATCACCAACATTTCTAAGATTACATACAGGGATCTGTATTAATACATGTAGGGCATATATATCTGCATCTAGTAGGAATGCACAGTATACATATAGGTATTTTAAGTTGTTAATGTAATATTTTACCACCCTATGTTATGTTCACAAATTATGCCATTCCACACCAATCTGGGTATATGTATTCACAATTAATTCCTATGGACATTTGTCCTGTTGGTTTATACATATCTGCGTGTACGTTGATGCATGTGCCCTGTTCACATATCCAAACCTGATGGCCTGTTGCCACCAATCAACCCTGCATGCTGTTGGAATGTCCACTGTTGTTCTAAATAAGCATGTGTTATGCCTGCTGTTCAACGTTTGGAATTCATGTGTGTTTGGTTAATGGGAATACTAATGCATGCTGTTACAACTAATTTGGAATGGTGCTGTTTGTTACTAACCCAAAATGCCATTAAATACTGCTAAACATAGGACAACTGGGAAGGCGGGTCCCAGCGGACCCACCTCTCCCACCTCAGCTGGCGACTGCACCTGGCACCAGTGCCCAGCCTGGGACCTCCTCCTCCTGTGGCCCTGTGCCACCTTCGGATGGAAGCGCTGTAGGGGATGGGGCTCACTCCCCCCTCTGCAAGCGTGTCCAGAGGAGAGCTTCCACTTACCCTCCAAAGGGTCCAGTCTGTGCTGCGTAGTGAGATCAGGCATTCCGTGACTGATCCCCTGTGCCAGCTTGAGGCAAAAGTGGCGCAACTCACGGGTGTGCATGCCCCTTCTATCCAGCCCCCAGCACAGCCTCGGCCTGGGCTGTAAAGGCACAGGGGTAACTGCCCATGGGTGAGGATCTCAGTTCCACTATTGCCATCTGTGGGCTCATGGGCTTGTGATATCCAAACATCCGTCCCCGTCAATTGTGTGTACCCACCACATGCGTCATACTCCACCCCTGTATGCGTCTTGTTTGTCTTGTCCATTAACCTCCCCAACCCACCTCCGTCAATATTCTTACTTCCTTTACCTCACATTCCACTCTTACCTGAAAAAAAAAATAAAAAAAGGGCAATCTGTACCCGCAAAAAAATTACGCCCCATACATAGCTGCCCATTTCGCACACATGTCTGTTGGACATGTAAACTGTTAATTACAATTGGCTGTACAACATACTTTGTTGTCCTCACTCCTCTCTCAGGGGTGGAAGGTTTCAAATCTCACTCTAAATTTCTAACATATGCACAGCTGTTGCTGGTAAAGAATTGGGCAGCTATGGGCCTTCCCTACATCCTCCCTTCATATCCTGAGCTTGTTTTCCTACTGTCCTACCCTCTTTGTGCCCCCTTTTTCACCACTTTCCTATTTCCCCATTTTCTTTTCTTTAAAAGAAATGAGTGCAGGTGTTAGTGGGAGTAATCATTTTTAAGCAGTAGTCAGTGGGTATGCACTTGTGTACGCTTAGCTAAGCGTAGCTAAGCATCGCACAAACTCGCGCAAACCAGCTTACAACTGCTTAAAAGTGCCTTAGTCACTCTGTATGACAAGGCCTGTAGTCTGCTGCTCAGCAAAATAAAATACCCTTGTTAGTCTCGAACCCCGGACCTCAGACACACTAGACTGCATGAATTACCACTGAGCCACAGCAGATGTACAATAACTTAGTGCTGTAATAAATATATCATGCATTACTATGAGGGAATGTAAAGGGAAAATAGGAATGCCATAACACAAATCTTGTACTGTGGGCCTTAACCAGCAGGTGTTGTTGAATTGCATGACATGCCTGTGAAAAGAGAATCAGCCATGCTAGTAGGGAATAAGGTTACAGTAGCAGCTTACAAACCCCACACAGTATCAGAGCAGGATACACACTGGCATATTAGCATAGGTCACAGGCTAGACCTCCCAACAGTGACTGCTCTAGAGTGATGACCCTGATTAGTAAACAAACGTTAGCTGTGCCCCTCTGACTCCCTGTGAAATGTACTAACAGTAGGCAGAAAGGTGTTGAATCTCACTTCATAACAAATGTTAATAAGTGAGAGTAGACACCGCTTGCATGTCAGAAAAGGTGTAGTAATAGAAATGTTCTGAATCACCCAAAGTCTGAACTGAAAAATGTCAGAACTATATCACAGGTGTATCCCAGTTATATGTACCTTTCCCTGAGGCTGTTCAAATATATACATCAGAGTATTGGAGGCCTGGAAGAGTCAGAAACACACAAGCATATCAGCTTGTCTGCTGTTACACACTCTGCAAATAGCTGTAGAATGAATTCCACAAGTATGCCCTTATGTAGAAGTACAACACAGAAATAGCAAAAGATGTAGCCATGTACTGCTAGCAACCACATGTGACAATGCCATTGTTCAGGTGCTGAAAAGACTGCTGTGGTGCACAGTCAAAGAATACTAGGCTCACCTCTGTCTACCATCTGGATATGTCCACAGGTGGGAGCGACTCAGACAGACTACAAGCCTTCATAGACTTACAGGTTCACAGCAACTCTGCATGTTCAGCAAGATAAACATCACACGATAATAAATAATGCACACTGCAGTTCTGCACCTCTAGCAAAAGGTACTATATACCCGTGTAGTCAGGCACAAGGGTGTAGGTAGGCATACACAGTACAGAAATATGTCCAGTCATCCTGAGCAGACTGTGCTAATGCCAACACAAACCACAAACTGTTCAGATGTGAGTAACATACTAATGACAGTATAGCTGTTCACAAACAGTGCATGTGCCTGATATTCATAACTGGTAGCACAACATACTTAGATGTCCTCACCACTCTCTCAGGGGTGGAAGGTATCAAATATCCCACCTAATGTATTGCATATGCACAGCTGTTGCTGGTAAAGAAATGGGCAGCTATGGACCTTCTCCACATCCATCGTGTACATCCCAAGCTATTTTCCCTACTGTCTTCACCTCTTTGAGCACCCTTTATCACCACATTCTTATCTCCCCATTTACTTTTCTGTCAAAGACATGAGCGCAGGGGTTAGCGGAAGTGAGCACTTGTAAACAGTAGTAAGCGGGTTTGTACCAGTGTGCGCATGTGTGCGCCTAGCTTAACATTGCTAAGATATGATAAGCTCCGTCAAGCTTAGCTTACTATTGCTAACATAAAATGAGCTAAGCTAAGCTTAGCTTAGTATTGCTAAAATACACTAAGCTAAGCTAAGCGTTGCTTAGCATCGCTAAGCGTCACGCAAACCCATGCCAACTTGCTTACAACTGCTTCAAAGTGTCTTTGTCACTTTGTATGACAAGGCCCTTGTATTGCTCAGCAGCAAAATACAATACCCTTGTCAGTTTCAAACCCCACACCTTAGATTCACCAGTCTGCATGATGTACCACGCCACAGCATACATACAATAACTTGGTGCTGAAAGAAATATAACATGCATTACAAAGAGTGCATGTAAAGGGAAAATAGGAAAGCCATAGGAATACTTGCAATAAAGAAATATGACATGCATTACAAGGACTGAATGTAAAGGGAAAATAGGAAAGTCATAGGAATGCATTGCAATAACTACTGTTGTATGCCAGTTAATTCCCTAATTCCAAAAGAAAGTACATACTCCCATTTATCCAGTATTCGCATTAGGAGGTGTGAGCAAACTTACACACTGACAAGAGTGTACTTGAAGAAGGAACAGTCAGGTTTTAGTACAACATGCATGTCACTGGCTACAACCCAGCTTCAGATATGAGACATATACCAACCTTCTGACTGACACAACAGTGTCCACAGCAAACAAGCATGGTCCACACCTTGCAAAACTGAAAGGCCTATGCCTACCTAACCTATCATTTTATAGCAGTGTCCTGAAATCACAGTGAGAACTGCAATTACCACACAGCAGGCTGCATGCAATTACTAAATGGTGAGCACCAATTGGTGCAGAGGCCATCACATGCACATGTGCAGATACCTACAAAAGCAGCCTGTACTTGCTGTCCACACATGCAATAATATCATTGCAGCAACTGGAGAGAGAGAGCGAGTGAGAGAGAAAGACAGACAGACAAACAGTTGGAGAGACCAAACCAAAACAAAACAGAGGAGGTTGGAGACACTGACCAACCGAGACACAAATTAAAACAAACAGAGGCATTGGAGGACACCGACCTAAATAAATAAAAATAAAAAACATCAACAGGTACAACAGACTGAGGTGAGACATACAAAGGTAAGGTATGAAAAACAGATGTATTTGCTGGCATCCGAATGATGTGTCTGCAGGGACTCTACATTCTGTGAACACTCCTTATGTGGTAGCAGTCTGTATCTATATGTATTTGCAGATGTGCATAGGGCAAGGGACATACTGCAACTGTTAGTGAAGGCTGGACATATATATGTATTTGAAGGTTGCTATGTGCACATATCTATGTAGGTTGTAGTGTGTGGCATTGAAAACAGCAAGCAGTGCAGGTATATGCCATGTGGTGGTTAAATGCTGTGGGACTGAGTTACAGCCAGTGAGGTCTGCTATGGCTATACGGCCTGAGGATAACGAAATGCATTCTGCACAACACTGTGCAATATTATTACATAATCGTATGTCTCACAACTGTTCCATAATTGATATTCCCACCATGAAAGGTGGCCAGTATATCTGCATATATGTGCATATATATGTACAGCAGTGGCTGTTTACAAGTATGTGTATATATACATATATATATATATATATATATATATATATATATATATATATAGAGAGAGAGAGAGAGAGAGAGTGAGAGAGATACGTAGATATATAGATATATGCATATATACACATATAGATATATATCGATATATAGATATGTAGATATATAGATATATATAGGTATATAGATATATAGATATATAGATATATAGATATATATATAGAGATATATAGATATATACGGATATATATGGATATCTATGGATACATATATAGATATGTATATATATATATATATATATATATATATATATATATATATATATATATATATATATATATATATATATATATATATATATATATATATATATAAATATATATGTATATAAATATTCATATATATATATATATATATATATATATATATATATATATATATATATATATATATATATATATGTAGTGAGAGAGGGAGACATAGGGTCAGACGTATTGCAACAGGTGCCTGGTGACCAAGGCATTGACTGAACACCAGTGTCGATACTGCAGTGCCATACCCCATCCCAAAACACTTTACCCCCTAACTACCAGATAGGTTGTTGCCTGACTAACACTGAAGGTGTCAGAAGGGAACATGGGACACAGGTGGACAGTAGCCTCCCCTTTGATATTCACAGTGCCACACTAGTCTTGTAATCTGTCTACGTGGTACGTGTAATCACAAACGATGTGTCATGTACGGAAATATAGGTCAGTGTTCCCCTGTACTCATCACAATGCCCTATGTGGCATGTACCTGACATGACAACTACAGCAAGTGGAAAGTCCACAGACATACCTCACAAAGGGTAATACTGCCCTAATACACATACCCTATGCAGACTGACTCACATAACCACAGCAACAATGCGTTGTATACCGGCCACCCAGAGGTTACCTTTGCCAAACATACAGAGGCATGCCACACCCAAAGCAGTCAGACAACCACCATGCCAACACCTCACAATCCCACCGGGCTATATGGCCTAGGTCCCTAGTGCACGCAACATCACTAAACAGCACATGCTGGAGGGATAGGCTCCTATTGGCAAATATGACATACTCTGGAGTAAACCACCCAGCATGAACAAACAAAGCTCCTCAGTAGCAGATGTCAGACATACTCCTAATGATTGTCTGGGGGATAGGTAACAAGCCCTGGGAATAACCTCTGTGTATCCGTTTGACAGGAGGAAATGAAATCTAATTACATGTGGTCACAGGCCAGGGAAGCATATGGCTAGGCTGCTGTAGGCCCCAGGGACAATAGCGTATTACCTACTTATGACACAATGCACACAGACATGTACACAGTGCAATATCAGCTATGTGAGGTGGAATGAGTTTGACAGTGAATGTGTGCAAGGTCTGTGATGGTGTGATAGTTAGGAGTGAGGTTGTTTCCATCATGGTCATTTGTGTCCTACATGTGAGGCCAGAGAAAGATGTGTCAGTTATTGGGATGCAGACATAGTAGGATGGTATATGTTGTGTGGTAGGTCCTTGTGTAAGGCTGTGGTGTCCCATCATAGGCTGACACAATACATGCCCACCTTATCATGAAGGGATTCTCATCTAGATCAAGGGAGGTCATAGTCTCCCTATACTCATCACTCATCAGACCAATGATTGAGTACAATGCCCCATTCGGAATGTATCTGACCCGACACTTGCAGCAGCTGGAGGAGCCACCACAAAAGTTCCTCACCAAAAGGATAAGTCTCAAACATCTGTCCTATGCTGCCCGACTGAAAGAACTCCAGCTCTATTCAGTCGCCATCGCTTACCGCTGCTCAGAGGTGACCTTTGCCTAACATACAAGGCCATGTCAAACCCAGATTTGATGAATATGCTTCACCTCAAAAATCTAGATCCGTCAGAGCCACAAGGCGGAGACTTAAACCTCGACACGGCTATTAATAGGGCGTGCTGGAGGGATAGATTCATCACCCAAAGACTCCCTATGCTGTGGAATAAAATCCCGGTATATGTGAGGCAGAGCACCTCGCTGGCCTTGTTCAAGAGAAATCTTGACCAATGGATGGGAGATTGCAGATATACCCCAGGGATTACCTCAGTGTCACTGCTCAACAGAGGCACAGCAAAATAATGGGTATAGTTCCCCATACTAAAGGGGTGGCGTAAGCCACAAAACTATGGGCTAGGCTTGTAAATGCCCTCGGGCAGATAGCCTAGTATGAACCTATGAACCTATGTGTGTTCAATAAGTGATACTGCTGGTGACTCCATCTGACATTAGAACTGTTGTACCACCTGAATATGTAGGCGTAAACAGTACAGTATGGTGTATGTTTACATTCCCTGGTAACACTGTCTTGTGTGTTTCCTGCAGTCTGCACAGATTACATTCCTCTGGCATAGGTATCTGTAAGACGGGGCACACAGTACTGTAAGGTACATAGCAAATGCTCATCTGTGTTAGCATACATTTGTGTAAGGTATGAATGTCTGATGTGTGTGTAATGATGCCTGTACCATGTCTGCAATCACATGTGTGATGCAGGGTTTGCTTGTGTACCTAGCAACATGTGTACTCTGTTACAGCAGTATACCAGCTATATTAACAACTGTGCACATATGTTAGGTAGGTGTATGGCATCAACGACTATGGTGGGTTACTGGTTATACTGTAACTGTACTTCACATTAATTTCATTGGATGACATATATCTGCATGCATCAGCTTGATATGTACCCCCCTGGCAAGGCTATGCATTGGATCCCAAACAGTGAGCCGAGTACTGGTGTATACTGGTGTGCATATGGAGTGTGGCAGGCACTGTCAGCCAGTTGTGGGCTGAGCACTGATGTGTGGTATTGAATGTGTGTATTCTCTGACAGATGAACAGATGCTATATATGACAGTTAACTGATATCTGTACTGTATAATGTTAAGTGTGCCACATGACTTGGTCACACATATCATATACTTGTCTTCCAGGCATATGGCTCATCACAAAAAACCCTGCTACACAGGTGCAGAGGAACAGGAAATCCACCACAGCGTGGTACAGCACTATACCCTGCTGTTTTCAAGGGCCAGCCAGCACCAGCAGGAGCGTACTGCACTGTGGCAAGAACTTGTTTGTTGGGTAAATGACATAGGCATGTATAACCGGACATATGAGCAGGTACGCCATCACTGCAGTGATTTAATCAGACATGTCTGGCAACATGCATCTGATATCCACTATCAACAGCTTGCCACAAATGGTGGGGGTGCCATACATCCCTCCCTCACCAGAGTGGAGGAACTGCTGCTAAGTGTGGTGGCCCCTAGCCAACAGTAACAACAACATCACACATGTGTCGTCATGGAGGCCGGAGCCACCTAGCATAGTGACATGGAGCGTGCAGGTAACATGCCCTAGCTGTAGACTACTGTTACCTGTATTGTTAGATTCTGCATGTGTGAGATGTGTACTGTGGCTATCAGTTGTGCTGCCTATTGTGTGCAATACTGATAATGTGAATAGTATCTGTACACCTATGCCTGTTGTTCTACTGTAGTTTAGCACACTCACAGTAGCAATGCCACAGGTGTGGCCACTGACAAACTGTGTCATATTCTTGCAGGTCCCCCTGGTGTGACAGCAGGGCAGACGTTACATGCTGGTGAGTGTGTTAACACTTTAAACTTGGTATTGAACTGTGCATGTCATAGGTGAGGTGTACGCCATGTACACATAACACACCTATGCATAATGCATGCTGTGCATGTTTGCTGTGAGACCTGAAACATCTCAGTAATGTCAGTAGCTGCCTCATTCACATGCAATGCACAGAGCATCAGACACAAATGTGGCAACACTGTACTGCACATTGGATAGACATAGTTGACACACATGTACACAACATAACACATTTGTCATGCCCAGTACACCTCAACATGTTACCCATAGTGTAACCAGACACATGCTGGCAGGTCACACTTCAGTATCTCACATCATCCACACACCACACATACCATACCTGAAGGGTAGGGGACTACCATGGGGCTGTGCAACACTCCTCAACACATAACACAGTCTTGTTAGGCAATGATCCCTATTGGACACATCACACACCCTTGTGCAACGTGGCTGTGTAATTGTGAACTTAGCCACGGCACTGTGGTTCAGGTACAGCTTGCTAGGCGGTGGTCTAGCACACTTTAGTGGCCTTGATTGACCACATGATGCATGATGATGATGGCTAATGGTACTACACCCCATACTGTTACAATGTCCATGTCCAGGATTGGTATCCCATCAAGTATACATGCACCACCCATCCCGTGTGTGTACATAGCATGCATGTGCTACACCTGTGTCCACAATTATCTGCTACAGACACAGACACTGCAATCAGACATGGAAACCCATGTGACATACAGATAACACACGCAGTCATGGTATGTATACCTGTGTGTGATGATGCACAGGACAATGCAGAGCTTATAATACTTGCACAGAAATGTCATGTCTTTGTACACTTTGCGTTCGAGGGTGTAGGCAATCACTGAACATGTACACACATGCACCACAGTCATGTACACTGTCATCAACTATGGCTGTCTACACTCACACTGCATGGACTTGATCAACACTTATTCTGCATGCTGACACGTGTCCATGACTGTTTGTCTTGTGATACTGTCACCCACCTTCAACCAGTATTGAGTATGATTTGGAAGTTTGTTGTGTGTGTGTTTCTGCTGTAGTGAGGAGTGTGCATGTGTTCCTGTGTTCCTGGGTGCATGTGTTCCTGTGTGCCTGTGTGCTTGCATGCATGTGTTCATGTGTTCATGTGTGCATGTGTGCATGTGTGCATGTGTTCATGTGTGCATGTGTGCATGTGTGCATGTGCAGACCGTAACGTGTGTTTCCTGTCTTCCTCTCACAGGTGCTGAGGTAGGGCTTGGCGAAAGCAGCAGGCGACCTGAAGCCACTGCCACGGACAGTGGTGAGGATGAGACATGTATTTTGGCACAGGGAGATTTGACAGGGTCTGTCCTTGGTCCAGCAATCAACAGTACACAGCGTTCATCCACATCCATGCGCACACTCATACTGCCATTACATCCCTCACCACCAATGGCCATAGGAGAGGGACAGCATATAGTTGGCATTGACCAGGAGAGTGTGG
Source organism: Protopterus annectens (assembly GCF_019279795.1). Taxonomy (NCBI): domain Eukaryota; kingdom Metazoa; phylum Chordata; order Ceratodontiformes; family Protopteridae; genus Protopterus; species Protopterus annectens. The sequence continues at coordinate 1,554,242,122 of NC_056733.1, forward strand.
TACCCATGGCACGTGCATCCCCTCACAGCAGCCATAGCCATAGACCTGCAATGGTACCACATAGTCAGAGGTCCAGGGGTTCTCGGGGGAGCACCAATGGATGTATTGCCCCTGGCAGGCATGCCCTCACAGGTCTTACGATGACCACTATGTTCCGGGCTGTAATGCAGGCTCAGGCATGTATGAAACTGTACACCAGGCAAGGACTTAGGGTGCAGAGGGCACATAACACCACTATCAATGACAGCATCCGTGACCTTGCCAGTGCCATCCGGACATACACCAAGGTCATTGATAGACGTTGGGGGGAGACAATAGATGCCCTCCACAACATGTCTTCCTCAAGCCAGGACCATGCGGGATGGTTGCTAAGTCAACGTAGACGCATGCCAGCAACAGCTGGCAGTGGTCGCAGATGGCCTACAGCTGCTCCCGTAGTGGCAGCACCAGCCCCAGCAATCGTGGGCCTTGCCTGTCCATTGTCCATCCCAGTAGACCACGTGCACGTGGCTCTGGCCAGTCCCAGCAGGGACATGGGTCCAGTCGTCATACCTGTGCCTCTGATGACAGTACCCTGTCAGGGTTAGTACCCGATACCATCCGTAGCACCCCTGCCAGGCACAGGTACTGTGTTCATGGCCGGAGACAGTGATCTGTACAGCCAAGCAGGTACAGTCTGTGGCTGTCCCACAAACCAACGTATATGGCAGCCACACGGTGGAGCTGTGTGCAAGCAGACACTCACACATTAAGCAAACAACTAGGGCTCACACATACACACACACATTATATCAACATTGGCCCATGCTGTACTGTTGTTCCCCCCCCCCCCACACACACACACACACACACACAAACACACATGTCGATTGGATGGGCCAGTGTCAGGCTCTGGCAAACAACAAAACGCCCTCTGCATATGATGCTACCTGTGCCGCCTCCTGTCATCTGCATTATCAATGGAGGGACAGGCTAACATGGTGCTGATGCACAGGGTGACCCTATAGCAGTGTAGCAATAATAGCGAGTTGTCAACAAGGAAGTCTAACTACATCCTTGTAGGTATATCTGAGCAGACATTATGCATCAAAGTGTTTGTCAATGTAGCATTGTTTACACCACTATTAGGTCTGAGTATGTATTATCCACCCATGTGCCACTTGGCTGATGTGGCACTGCACTAAGCATCACAGACCATACATATACAACTACCATTGTGTGAAACTGCATTTCAGTTTGTTGCCTACTACAGACTACCCTCCCATACTCAGGAACCACACTTGTCTTTCCTGAGAACAGTGGATGATATGATGGTCTCCACAAACACCATTATATTCGGTGACATCAGATACACGAATATTGACTGGGGATACTACTCAAGCAGCAACAAACTCACCCTACAGTCACTACAATTTTTAAATTCATATGCTATGGCACAACCAGTCACCACAGCCACAAGGGGGAATACATATTGGACCTGATCATCACCAACATGGGGACTCTATATTCCACACCAGCAATATACCCCTCATTGGTATGGTTGGAACATACATCTATCCCACTGGACATACATATACACTCCACACACCCATCCTGGGTAATTCTGCTGAACTTCTGAGGAGCCAATGTCTCACTTCACCAGAGCAAGGTGGTATCCTTCAGAGACCCTGAGACAGTGTCAAATACAGCTCAGACTGCTGAATCCTTTACATACACATTCTATGGGCTCCTAGTGGACTGCATGGATTGTGCTACCCCAAATAACAACAAGACTTACTCCTGCAATGGCAGGGGACCTGTCTGGTAGACACCAGTCATTAATAAGCTGTACAATGTCAGGAGGAAGCTACTACATGATAGAGCACAATCCCAGATGGGGAAAGCATCTGTGATCTGTACTAGCAGACAGCTATGATCACTCATGTACTTAACTAAGGTCTTCTTCTCACGGACAATTGCACCAGACGTGTAGGACTATCACAAGGCCTTTGTCAGTTATGTCAGGAACATGGGTGGACACTCATTGATATGCTGTGAGTTACTGCATACTGACTACACTTACCCTGAACCCACTGGCATAGCCAACATCCTGGCAAACAGGTTCAGTGCAGATGTCTCCCGCATCCTCCCTAGGGAGCAACTATCCATCCCAACAGAGTGTAACCTCCCTGACACCACACAGTAACAGGTGAGTGCTGCCCTCCCCAAAGCATACATTACAGCATCAATGGGACCAGTTGGTGTCCTAGTCTGCATCTTACATGAGCTTCATGACAGATGTAACCCTCACATTACATCACTGTGCAATATCGGAGTTACTACAGAATATGTACCCACGGAATGGCGTACAGCAACAGTTTTTCCACTCCACATAGTTGGTGCCGCAACGGACCAGAGATGATATTACCCTATAATCCTGACTATCCTGTTATGCAAAGCTATGGAGCGTATTGTCATGGGACTCTTAAACATAGACATCAGGAACCTACAGACACTGTGTCCTACACATTTCAGTATTGTTGTGGGCAGATTTTGCCTCTTGAACATGTTTGTATTCTTTATATGGTTAACAGGTCCATCGACATAGGGACAGTTGTACATGCAGCCTACCTGAAGCTTGCTAAACCCTTCAACACAATAACCCACTGGGCCATTATGCATAGGCTCACCAGCATCGATATGGACACATATCTCACATGATGGATTGCTACCTGGATCAGGGATAGCACCCACATGGTCAGAATTGCAGGTGCCATGTCTGACTATACACCAGTTACACGTGGCATCCCACACGGCTCGGTCCTGGGACCTCTCTTGTTCAGTATATACTTGACTGACATACAGACTACCACAGGGGGAATACGGCTGACCTTGTTCGCACTTGACTGCAAACTGGGTGCCATAATAACCTCTCCAGCTGCCACATGCATACTCCAACAGGGTCTCATAGAGATGGATGACTGGTGCCTCAGCCATGGCCTACAGCTAAATGACATTAGTTGCATAGTCATCCCCTTTGGGAATAACAACATGCCCACACATTAACACATAGGTAGTACTCCATTACATACAGTAGGTGTTGTTAGGTGATTGGGGACATGACTTATTTGTACTGTCGCCTTTGACATTCATGTTGCCACAGTGGTTGGACAGACCTTCTATATAAGCAACCTTATCCCATATGGTTTCACATCTAGATTGAGTGATGTCATTGTGCCCCTATACTAATAACAACCGTGCTTGGTTACAATGCCACCTTTGGGGTGTACCTTACCCAACACCTGCAGCAACTGTGCTGGCCACAGATACCCAAGCAAAAGCCACCCCTAAACAATACCCACGAATCACATATCTCACAAGATCAGTGTGCCTCACAGTCACAGCCCTTAAGGCCAAACAACACACCAAATACACTTGTTATAGGGGACTCTATTGTCTGGCACACTGGCGTCCCGCTCAACTGACTGAACCAGGAGAAGGTCACTGTAAGTTGCCTGTCAGGTGCCAGGATCCACCACATAATGCAAGCACTCAGGTCACTCCAAAGCAAATACAAGTATGTCTCCATCATTGTCCATTCAGGTGTGAATGACATGAGACGTACCTCCCTGGACTACAAGAAAAGAGACATAGAGGAGCTCTCTGATCATGTAGCCCAGGCTGGTATGACCCTGACCTTATGTAGCATCTTGCCCTCACCAAGAATGATGCCAGAGTATAAAGACAAAATGATCAGTTTCAACAATTGTCTAAAGTATTGGTGTCATTCAATGGGGATCCAGTGTCTGTCAGCCTGGGATGACATGCCCGACAAGCCACGTTGCTTCACTAGGGATGGCTTGCACCTGTCACCCTTAGGCTTTTGTATACTGGCCATGCCTCTTGCCACCCCCATAGTGCATTTTTTAGGTGAGGCTCAAAGGACAAACCCACCTCCACAGACAACCCAAGGATACAAAATCTAAAGGTAATGCTACTCAATGCCAGAAGTCTAAACCTCAAGATGCACGCACTCGAGGCTCTCCTCAGTATGCAGAATATCGATGTCTGTGCAGTAACAAAAACCTGGTTCAAGGCTCCTGAGAGCACGCCAGCACTACCAGGTTATAACTCATACCATGCGTTTCAGACAGAAAACTCGGACCGAAGCACAAAAGGAGGGGTAGTATCTATATTCATCACAGATACCTACACCTCCAGGTTAATGGCACTGCACGAAGCATCAGAAACCATCCATGTGCAACTAACAGCAGGCCAAACTGCCTTTCAGTTTGTAGCCTGCTATAGAACACCCTCCCTATTACAGGAACCCCACTTGGCATTCCTGAGAACACTGGAGAATATCAAGGTCTCTCCTAAAACTATGTAATTGGGTGACTTCAACTGACTGCCAAGGAAATCACTGTAAAGAATTTCTCAAAAGCCAACCTTGCATTTCTCAAAACTGAGGTGGAATCCTTCAAAGCCCACAGCCCAGAGGATAATACAGGCCAATCCGCAGAATCCTTTACAAATGCATTCTATGAGCACCTGCAGGAATGCATGGATCGTGCTATCCCAAATAAAACGAAGACTCACGCCTCCAAAAACAGGAGACCTGTTTGGAGGACCATGGCCATAAATAAGCTATACAACAGAAGGAGGAAGCTACTAAATGACAGAGCATAATTCTAAAAATGGAAGGCATCTCTGATCAGTATTAGCAAGAAACTTTGATACCTCATAGAATCATCAAAGGCCAGTTTCGGAAGGGAAATTGCCCTAGACACTAAAGATAATCACAAGCCCTTCTTTAGTTATGTCCATTCTATGGATGGAAACTCCCAGATATGCTCTGAATTGTTGCATAATGGTACAAAATATATCAAACCTACAGACATAGCCAACATCCTGGTAGACAGATTCAGCACAAACCTCTCTCCACCTTCACCCCCATAGGAACAAATGCCTATCCCAACTGAATGCAACCTCCCTGAGATCACAGTTGCACAGGTGAAAGCTGCCCTCTCCAAAGCAAAAAACACAGCAGCTATGGGACCGGACGGTGTCCCAGGCTGTGTCTTACACACGCTCCAAGAAGAACTGAACCCTCACATTAAGTCACTGTTCAAACTTAGCCTTACTACAGGATATGTACCCAAATAATGGCATACAGCCACAGTGGTTCCACTCCACAAAGGTGGTGCCACAACGGACCCTGGGAACTATCGCCCCATAAGCCTGACTAGTCTAGTCTGTACAGCTATGGAGCGTATTATCATGGAACTCATAAACAAAGTCATTGGGAGCCTCCAGACACTGGACCCTACCCAATTCGGCATTGTTAAGGGCAGATCTTGCCTCTTAAACCTAGTTGATTTCTTTGAAACAGTTACCAAAGCTATAGATGAGGGCAAGGTAGTCCACACAGCCTACCTGGACCTTGCAAAAGCCTTCGATACAATACCCCACTCGGGCATCATAAATAAGCTTACCAGCTTAAATATCAACCCCTATATTGCAAGACGGGTTGCAAACTGGCTCAGTGATAGAACCCACATGGTCAGAATCACAGGTGCCATGTCCGAATCCAAACCAGTTACAAGTGGTGTCCCACAAGGCTCAGTTCTGGGACCTCTCTTGTTCGGTATATACTTCTCTGAGGTTCAGGCTATCACGGGGGGATTATGGCTGACAAATTTCGCAGATGACCTCAAACTGGGGGCCATATTCGACTGTCCAGCTGACACAAGCATCCGCCAGAAGGGTCTCACAGAGATGGATGTTTGGTGCCAGAGCCACGGGCACGAGCTACATGATAATAATTGCATTGTCATCCCCTTTGGGAAAAGCAAGGTGCACACAAATTACCACGTAGGTGGTAATTCATTAAGTACAGAAGTAGTAATTTGAGATTTGTGGACCAATGTAGATAGTAATCTCTCCTTTGATAATCACATCACCAAAGTGGTAACAAAGACATTATATATATGCCACCTTATCACAAAAGGGTTCGCATCTAGATCAAGAGAGGTCATTGTGCCCCTCTACTCATCACTCATCAGCCTCATACTTGAATACAATGGCCCTTTTGGGATGTACCTTACCCGACACCTGCAGCAACTGGAGAGACCGAAAAATACGTCTCCAAGAGGATCATGGGCTACAAACAGATGTCATATGCAGCTCAACTAAAGAAACTCCAGCTCTACTCAGTTGCTTACCACCTACTCAGTGGCGATCTATGCCTGACATACAAAGCCATGTCAAACCCAGAATTAATGGACATGCTCCACCTCAAATATCCAAGTCCCTTAGAGATACACACTCCAAGGACTTAAACCTCAGCACAAGAATAAAAAGGACATGCTAGAGGGACAGATTCATTTCCCAGAGGCTCCCCTCACTCTGGAATAGAATCCCAATTCATATTAGACAAAGCCCCTCGCTGACCCTCTTCAAGCCAATTCTGGACACGCGGATGGGAAATCACAAATTCACCCCTGGGATCTCTTCTGTGTCCCTGCTAGACAGAGGCACAGCAAACTAATCTTAAAGGGTACCTTCTGTGACCTAATTTACGGAGGCACAGTAGACTAATCTAATAGGGAGACGTAAGCCAAATACACTCTGGCTAGACTTATAAATGCCCTAGGGCAGATAGCCTAGTATCTACCTATGAACCTATGAACCTATATGTTCCGCACCAAGCAGATGTAGGGACTCACACAGATGACCTGCACAGTTCAGATGCAGTAACTCCAACTCTACTCAGTCGCTTACCTCCTACTCGGATATGATGTGTGCCTGTTGTTTGCAGTAATACCCAACCCAGAATTAATGGACATGCTCCACCTCAGGATATCCAACTCCCTTGGAGATACACACTCCAGGGACATATACCTCAGCAGAGATGTTAATAGGACATGCTGGAGGGACAGATTCTTATCCCAGGGCCTCCACTCACTCCAGATTGTGATCACAGTTTCACATAGGCAGAGCCACCTGCTAACCACCTACAGGGGACATCTTGATGGCTGTATGGGTGATCGTATGTTTACCCATGGGATATCTTCTGTGTCCCTGCTAGACAGAGGTACACTAGCCTAAACATACATGGGCTATCTTGTGTGACAGACTATTCACTGGCAAAGTGTAGTAATCTGACAGGGCTGCAAAAGCCAAACACACTATGGCTAGGCTTGTACATACCCTAGGGAAGATAGCCTAGTATCGACCTCTGAACCTATGATTTTGCTGGGGATGCACAATATTTATTGCTGATACTGTTTGCAGGTCTTTATTGTCTTTGCTTTCCCAGTTTCTATGAACAACTTAGGTATCTGCGGAACATGTTTGATCATGACAGGGTTCCACTATATTATATAAGTGCCTGTTGTCATGTAACTGTATGCACAGGGTGGATTGCTGGATAGTTAGAGGTTCCTGGGTTAACACTTGCAACTGTCAGATATGTTTGGCCCACTGCTGTAGTCAGACATGGCCTAAGTGTGTGGGCATGCCCAGTTCAGGCTTTCCATGTTTTGTTGTCTGACATATGTCTCATTTATTCAAGTGTGTGAGCATGCCCAGTGTGACCTTTCAGTATGTTGCGATCTGAAGTCCACTACATTTGTGGATGTGTGTGAACATGACCAATATTAACATTTATACTGTGTGTTGGAAGTCAAGTTCTGTTCTTACTGCAGGACTCATCTTTGTGTCATAACTCAACAGGGATTATGCTGTGCCTGCAGGGTTTCCATGAGATACTTTGCATAGACTTATCAACATTCCTTCATACTGGCTCAACAGTGCAATGCTGTCATGGTTTAGTGGTTCAGTACTTTAACTATGGTGCACAGTATCCTGGGTTCGAGGACCATCACTGCTTTATATTTCCATACTGAACAGACCAGACTGCTTAAGGGCCAGTTAAGCAAATATAAGCATGTTGGCTTTTGTTCTGCTCTGCCCTACTTAGACCAGGCTTGTCCGACATTGCTATATATTCACCAACTTTGCTGGACATTGCCCAATATTACTCGACATTGACCACAGTTGTACTCGTTGGTGTGTGTGATTCTGTTTGCATATACTACATGGTGGTAAATGCTGTTTAGCACTACCTTAATTTGCTTGGCACATGGCAATCATGCCTCAGGTGGTGCTGCAGGGCTGCCTCTGTCGGATGCACATGTTACACTCCCTGTACATGTTTGAAGCAGGTAGTGTCAACTTAGGCATCTCTTTTACTATATGTGCAGGTCAGAGACAGGTATCATTTCCAGGGTTCCTACTGAGCCAGTGTACGTGCTATGTGTTGCCTCTTTGCCAAGGCCAAAGCATACTGGGCATGCCTCCTTCTGCCTACTTGGGCAGGCTCAGGTTGTTCCTCCTCCGAGTCACGCTCTGCCTGTGATGACCTTGGCAATGGTGGGGGGCTGTTTGGGCCAGGCCTATGCTGGTCCTGCTGCAGCTGTTTTCACAGGATCATATTATGTAGCATAGCACATACTATGACAATTTGGGTACATGTAGTTGGTGAGTACTGCAAGGCTCCACCAGATGTGTCCAGGCACCGGAACTGTGACTTGAGCAGCCCAAACACACGCTTGATTACATTTTGTGTTTGTGCATGTGCCCCATTATGGCATTCCTGTTCAGGTGTGTGTGCGTTTCTGATGGGTGTCATCAGCCAAGGCTCCAGTGCATAGCCAGCATCCCCCACTAGGTGACCATGTGGGATGTCCCCATTGGTAAATGTCTGGTACAGCTGTGTCAGATGCCAGATATGGGAATCATGGTAGCTTCCTGGGCAGCCAGCACACACATTCAGTATTATGCCCTGGGCATCACACACGACCTGGCAGTTGATGGAGGGGAAGCCCTTGTGGTTGAAGTAGACCCTACACCACTCACCGGCTGGTGCTTTGATGCATATGTGCGTGCAGTCTATTGCACCCACTACCTCAGGGTATTCCGCTATTTGCTGGAAGAGATGCATATTGCTAGCCAATACCTCATGGGAATTGGGGAAATATACATGATCACTGATGTGCTGACATGGCATCCAGGAACTGGTGCAGTACCCTGGATGCTGATGCCTGTGATACCCCCATCATATCACCAGTTGGTCTCTGGAAGGTACCTGTTGCTAGTATTCGTAGGCCAACACATACCTTGGTTTCCACTGGAATGGGTTCCCCTCTGTTGGTTCTGTGTGTGAGGCTTGGCCTGCAAAGCTCAACAATTTGCTGCAGGAGGTCTCTGTCCACTCTATAGTGCTCCACTATCTCCAGCTCATGTAGCCCTTGATAGGTTACCCTGGGCCTGTACACTCTTCCCGTCTCCGCACTGGGTGTTGATCAGCAAAATTACCATTGTCACCACCCTCAGCATATTACATATGTCGCCTTATGACAGCAATGGCAGCCCCTAACATTTTTTTGTCTCAGTACAACTTTTTCAGTATTCACTTCTCTTAGCTGACTGCAGTGCTGCAGTGTCTCTGAGGAATACATGGTGAAAAGTTATTTGCAGAGTTTTAAGTGCTGGGCTGGGCTGGGCTGGTTTACTGTCTGTGTAATTGCCTGATTCTGATTATTTCCACCTGCTAGCTCTGCTGACTCTCCCTGGTTAACTTCTTACTGTTTGTTGTGCTTCCTTTTCCCTTTCCATTTCCTCAGGGGGGCAGCACCGCGCACACTAGCGCAGACACGTGCACACGTGCTAACATGTGCTCACACAGGCTTAGACAGAGTTACACTAGTTAATTCCTGCCTAAACGCACACACACAAGCGCAAAGGCGCTTACAAGACTTTAAACTGCCCTACACATGCTTTAAACGTGTGCACACAGGCGCAAATATGCTAACACAGATTTAGAGAACATTACACATGCTAACTTCTGCTTACACGCACGGACACTGTCTTACTCAGGTTTATAGGCGTGCACAAGCGTCCATACATGTTGTACGCATTTTTACAAGAAACTTTGGTGATACCCACAGTGTGCACCTTCTATTTCTTGACTTTAGCTAGGATATCTACTGACACACCTCTTCCAGTGATGAGCAACTGACAGCTAACACATGCCACTCTGCTCCAATGAGATTAGCTACTGTCATACATACCCCCCCCATGATGTCACCTATATCCAACTCTGTTACTCCCCTTATCCTAGTCTTGCACTCCACTGACTGTGCTCATTTGCTATGTAGATGTGTGATTCACTATCCTTACCCTCATTTGCATAGGATTGCCTAGTAATGCTTGGTTACATCTCTTGGACTGAGTTCTCCCCTTAGCAACCCCTACTCGGTAGCCATGTTGTCTTCAGCCTGCCACTCACTTGCATTGTATATTATGATATCTTATAAAATGCCTATTTGTGGCTTTTATTTTCTTATTTTATGATTTTTATAGCGCACCCCGTTTGCACAGCGCTGCGCTAAGCTTAAACCTCACCGACTGAGGAAAGAAAAAATTAATTTTTATTTTTTGCAGCGGGGAAATTTGCCAATGGCCGTATATTTGGTCATTGGCATGCTTCCTCAACCATATGCAACCTTTATTTGGAGCTGTCACAGCTCCATTGTGCTATTTGCAGAACAGTACTCAGTTGTCAACTGAGTACATTTCTGCAGATAACACGGCCCCTACTCGGACAGATTTGTGCTTCCTGGATCGCAAATTTACCCCCAATTTTTGAAAGGGGTTTTAATCAATTGGGAAAAATTTGGATCCCAAAGCCCGGGTCTGTGTAAGGAGCATTTTTAGAGCGTTTGAACGGCCCCTTTTTTTTGGAAAATGTCGTAACCTTTTGTTGGCTCCCTGGAGTCTTAAACTTACTCAAGACTCTGTTGCAAATTTTAAAAATAAATTTTCCGGCCCCTTTTTTTATTTTCTTAGTTTAAAAGGAATTTTTCTGTGGAAAAAATTATTTTTGGAAATTTGCCTAAACTTAAACAAAAAAGCCCCCATCTTAAATAAAAAATGTTTAACATTTTTGGAAAATGAATTTCAGTCCCATATTTTGGTTATGTTTGGTTATATTTTATTAAAAATTGGTTTTAATGTTTTCTCAAAAAGAAAATTTCCAAAATTTGTGAAATTTCATTAAAATGGGGAATTTCCTTTTTTCAAAATGGGGCGGGTTTTGGGGCCTTTTACATCAAAGGAAAAAGAAACTAAAAATTATTTTTTAAAAGAAAATTTTTAAACCCAAACCCCTTTTGAAATAATTTTTTTTTTTTAAAATAACATATAAAAAAAATTTAAAATTGTAAAATTTTTAAATGTTTAAAAGCACATTTTTTTGTTTTTTTAATTTGGATTTGAAATTTAAAATGTTTTAAAATGAAATTTTATTCCATTTTAGTTTAATTTCAAAAAATGAATAAATATAGAAAAAATTTTTCCTTTTTTAATTTTAAATTAGGAAAAAAAGTAAAAACCTTTTGTTACAATTTTCCCGAATTCTTTTTTGTAAATTTTTAAAGAAGAACAATTACATGCCATTTAAAATGTAATTTCAAAATTTTTGCGGGGTAGGGGAAAAATTTAATTTTAACATTTTTTAAATTAAAAAAAGGGTTAATTTTTAAACTTAAACGGAAAAAAAAATTTAATGTTTAGCATTTTTATGAACCCAACCAAGAGGAAAAAAACCACCAAATGTTCTCAAATGTTAAATTTTGAAAAACTTTTTTTGCCGTTTAAACTAAAGCATAAAATTATATTTTAAAATGTTTTGGGAAATTTATTTTAAAAATTTTTCAAATGAAAAAAAAAGCCAAAAACCAAAAAATTTGCCCCAACAATAAAAAAGGGTTTTTCGGGAAACAAAAATTTACATAGAAAATAAAAAAATGAGCCCTTTTCAATAGTAAAGGTTAAATTTTTGAAAGGAAACCCTTTAAATTTAGGAAATTTTTTAAAATCCCTCAAAAAATTGAAAAGGGGATTAAAACAGGGAAAATAGGGTTTAAATTTTTACAAAAGTAAAAAAAATTTTTAATTGATTCCAACCCCCAGAGTAAAAATTTCAAAAAAAAAAATGGAAATAAATTTAATTTTATTTTGGGGGGTTAAATCCCTCAAATTTTAAAACTTTTTTTAAAGTAAACAATAAAAACCAAATTTTTAATTTTAGCGGGTTTTTTTCCTGTTTCAATTTTGTAAAGAAAGGGATTTAAAATTTTAAAAAGAACCCAAAATTTTTTGTTTTGAAAAAAAATTGTTAAATACCCAATATTTTAAAGGAATTTTTAAAAATTAACAGTAATGTAAATTTAAAGGGAAATTTTTTAAAATATTATTCAAAATTACTCCAATATAACAAAGATTGGAAACTATTTTTGGCTTTTCTTAAGAAAAATGGATGTTTTAAAACCTTTCCTTTTAAAAATTTTTAATTTTTTAAAATCAAATAGTCAACCCATTTGGGAGTTTTTATTGGCCTTTTAAAAAAGGGGTTTTTAAATTAAAACCTAAAAAAAATTTCTGGAAAAGCCCCTCCCAAATTTAAAAAAATTTGTTAGGCCCGGGAATCAAATGCAGGGAAAATGCATTACAAAATGTTGAGTTTTTCAAACCGTTCCATTAAAATGTTTTAACGGGGGGTTTTTAATTTTCCAATAAAACCCCTTAAAAAATGGAAAAGTAAACAAAATTTTGTTTGAAAATTTTTCCCTAAAATGAGGTAAAAGGGTAAAAAAATTAAAGTTTTAAAAAACCCAATTCACACCTTTATTTTGGGATTTTGGCCAATTTTTAAAGGGCTAACATTTCCCCTTAATGCTACAAGAGGGTTTTTTAAAAATTTAAAGGTTTTGGGGAATAATTGGGAAAATGATAAAAAAGGGAAATTTTGTTCCAAATGCCCTTGTCATGTGGCCTTAAGGGGAAAAACCATTTAAGGGCCCCACCAAAAAATATATTTATTAATTTGGATATTAGGTTGAACCCCAAAAGGGTTTTTTGGGTTGTGTAAGATTGCCCCTATTAGTTTTAAAAGGAATTTTCCGGGGAAATATTTAAAATTATTTGTGAAAACCCCTATAAGGCTTTTTTATGTTTTTAATTTGGGAGACTGTTTATTAAAATTTTCATTTGAAAGCCTTTTTTGGGGATAAAAAAAAAAAATATAAAAAAAAAAAATTTTTTATATAATTTAAATATAATTATATAAACCTTTTAATGTTGTTTCCCGAAATAAATTTGGTATTTTTTGTGTAAAATAAGTTTTTCCCTTAAAGGGTTTTAAATTTTTTTATCAAAAAAATTTTTAACCCAATTCATTTATTTTTTTTTTAAAGATTGTGCTTTATCCCAAAATTTCATTTTAAATGAGGAATTTTAGGTATTTAAAATAACAAGGTTTAAAATATATGTTTTAAAAAAGGTTAAATTTTAAATGAATAAATTTTTTTTAAAATTTTTAAAAGGTTTTAAAAATGTCTTTTTTAAATTGCATTTAAAATGTTTGGGTATGGTTTTTAAAGGTTTTAAATGTAAAACCATTTTTTGCCAAATTGATCCCTTTCCCCCCAACGGGGTTATTTGGCCCCCAAAATTTTCCAAGGGCTTTGTCCTTTTTTTATACAAAACCCCTTGTAGCCCCTGTTCAAAAAATAAAATACCCCTGTTCCAACCTAACCCGGGCATGCTGGGGAAGGGCCACGGTTTAAAAAACTTTTTAAAAAATTTCTGAAATTTAATTAGGGGTTTGGTTAAAGGGAAAAAAAGAATCCCTTTAAAAACAAATTTAAAAGGTGTTTTTTAATTCCCTTTAAATACTGTAAAAAGGGGAACAATGGGAAAAAGGGGCCCCCAGACCACCTTCCCCCCAGTTGGCAGGCACCTGGCACCGGGTCCCGGGCCCGGGACCTCCCCGGTCCCCTGTCCCCCGGGGAAGCCCTGAAGGGGGGGCCCCCCCCTTAACGGGGCCCCCCCCTCCCCCTTAAGGGGGTGGTTTTTCGTGGGAGAAAGGTTGAATCCCCCCCTTTTCACAAATGCCCCCCTTAAAGAGCACAGCCCCTGGGTGTGAATGGAAATGCCCAAACCATTCCATTTCCCACCTTTCCTGGGTTTGGTTCCCAAAATTTTCCCCCCGTAATTTGACCCAAGGTAAAAACCCACCCAGGCTTGTTTGTTTTGCTGTTAACCTCCCCCCCCATTTAAATAATTCCCCCCAACTTTCCCCCCATGAAAAAAAAAAAAAAAGGGGAATTGTACCCAAAAATTACCCCCTTACTCCCCATTTTCACAAAAGCTGCGGGGACAGTAAAGAAATTACAAGGCTGACCTCTTTTTTTCCTACCCTTCGGGGGGAATTTTTCCAAATACCTTTTTCAACAACCAACCCTTTGTTTAAAAGGGAACAGCAACCCCCCTCATTTCCCGCAAATCCCACTTGTTTTTATGCTCCCTCTTTTGCCCCTTTTCCCAAAATTTCCATTTCCCTTTTCCAAAAAATTGGGGTTGGGGGAAAAGGCTTTTAACAGTAAAAAAAATATGTATCCCAAGCAACGTGCAAAATGCCAAAAAAACCCACACAACTTTAAAATGTTAGTAACTCAATGAAAAGGTTAGCTGTTCACAAAATAAATTCCTGTATTCAAATTGGACAACCCATAATTAAGGGCCACAAAATTCTAAGGGTGGAATTTAAAATACCCCAAAACCTAAAATGTGGGAAAAAAATCCCAAAAAAATTTTGTTGGGGGTTAAAAAAAATGGGCAGCAGGGCCCTTAAAACCCATCCTGTAAATAAATTACTTTTCCCCTTAAAAACCCCCTTTATCAAAAATTCCACTCCCATTTACTTTCTGCCCCCCAAAGGGACTTCAGGTGAGCCCTTTGTAAACAAAAAGCGGGTTTGCCCCCTTGAAAAATGTCCAAAGTAGGCAAGAAAGGTTTTGAACACTTTTTAACAAAAAATGGGGAAAAGCAATTGGGAAAAAATTAAAATAATTGAAATGTTGAATCACTAACTAAAAATGCCAAACTATTAAAATGCCTTAAAGTCCTTTTACTGTTAAAAAGGTTTGGGGTTTTGGGGCCTAAGGCAGCAAAATATACCTTGTCGTTTAAACCCCAAACCGGGAAAATAACCAAAAGCTCCCCATAAAAGGTACCACAAAACCCAAAAGATTACCTTTGGTCTGAAGAAATTAAAAATCCCTTTTTACAAAAGGAGGGGGCAGTAAGGGGGAAAATGGGGAAAGCCCTTTGGAATTTAAATTTAAAGAAAATAAAACCCTTAAAAGGGATTTAAGGTAAAGGGGAAAATTAGGAAACCCATGGGAAAACTTTCCAATAAAAAATGTGATCCCAGTTTTCCCAAACCCAAAGGTCCCATATCCCTGTACCCAGGAAACCAATTAGGAGGTGTAAGAAATTACCACCCTGAGAAGAGTGAAATGAAAAAACCAAAACATTCGGGTTTAGTACAAAAAAAATGCATTTTAAAAGGGGGTTAAAACCCCAAAGTTCCCAAATTTAGGGGGGAAGGCAAATACCCAACCTTTGATTGCAAACAGTTTTCCAAAGAAAAAAGCATGGTTCCCCCCCTTGCAAAACAAACCTATGCCTCCCTTTTAACCCCTTTTATAAAATTTTCCCCCCATTTCCTGAAAAACATGAGTGAAATTAAAAAGGGGGTGAGAAATTTAAATGGTGGGGGCCCCAAATTGGTGCGGGCCTACTCACATTGCAAGATAAAAAGCCCTGTTACTTGCCAAAAAAAAATTTTAGCAACGGGAGAGACAAAAAAAAGAAAGCAGCAAAAGTTAAACCAAAAACCCAACGAAAGGCTTTGGAGAAAAGGAAAACCAAAAAAAATTTTGAAAAAAAACCAAGGAAAGGACCCTAACCAAATAAAAATGGGGTTTCAAGAAAAAACAGGGGGCTTTACAAAGGTGGATGTAAAAAAATTTTTTTATTTTGCTGGCATTAATATGTTTCTGGGGTTTTTTAATAACCTTTTTTAAAGGGTAGCATTTTAAACCTATATGTTTAATCGGGATTTGAAATGGGGAAGGGGACATACTTGCAAACCTTTAATGAACTACATATATTTTGGGAATTTGGGAAAGGTTTGGTTGCCCCCCTTCCCCCTTTGTTTGTTGTGGGGAAATTGAAAAAATTGCATTTTGCATATATGTCATGTGGTGGAAAATGTGTGGGTGAATTCACCGTGGGTCTGTACGGGCTTTGGGTGGGTGAAATGTTTGAAAACCCTGTGCAATTTTAATTGTTGTTCCCTGTTTTATTGTTTCCCCCTTGTGGGTATTCTTTTCTTCTTTTGGTGTATATTTATTATATTTTTTTTATATATTATTATATATATATATATATTTATATATGTATTTTATTATATATTATATATTATATATATAATATATATTTTATATATATTATTATATTATATATTATTATATATAAATATATATATATATATATATATATATATATATTATATATAAAATTGTAATAAAATTATATATATATGTATATATATAGTATAATATAATATATATAAATATATAAAAAACATATATATATATATATTATTAAAAAACACACACACACACATATATATATATATATATTATTTAATATATATATATATATGTTTTATATATATAAATATATATATATATATATATATAGATATTATATTGTATATAAATAAAAATTTTTATAAAAATTTTATATATATATATATATATATATATATATATATATATATATATATATATATAAAAATAAAGACACGGGTAAAGGTGCAACGGGGCCTGGTGACCAAGGCTTTGGACTGAACACCAGTGTTGATACTGCAGTGCCATACCCCATTCCAAAACACTTTAACTAACTACCAGTAGGTGGTTGCCTGACTAACACTGAAGGTGTCAAAAGGAACATGGGACACAGGTGGACAGTAGCCTCCCTTTGATATTCACAGTGCCACACTAGTCTTGTAATCTGTCTCTGGTATGTGCCCAAAAAGTGTGTCATGTATGGAAATATAGGTCAGTGTTCCCCTGTACTCATCACAATGCCCCATGTGGTATGTACCTACATGACAACTACAGCAAGGGGAAAAGGGCCCACAGACATACCTCAAAAAGGGGTAATACTGCCCTGAAACACATCCCTATGCAGACTGACTCACAAAACCACAGCTACAGTGCTTGATAGGCCCCCCAGAGGTTACCTCTGCAAACATACAGAGGATGCCACACCCATAGCAGTCAGATAACCACCATGTCAACACCTCACAATCCCACTGGGCTACATGGCCTAGTCCCTATTTGCACATCACTAAACAGCACATGCTGGAGGGTGGGTCCTAGGGCAAATATGCCATACTCGGGAAAAAACCCCAGCATGAACAAACATGGCTCCTCGGGCAGATGTCAACATCCCCCTGATGATTGTCGGGGATAGGTCACCCCCTGGGAATCCCCTTGTGTATCCGGTTGACAGGAGGAAGTAAAATCAATTACATGTTTTCACAGGCCAGGGAAAGCATTTTAGGCTGCTGTAGGCCCCAGGGACAATAGCTTCCTCCCTATGACACAATGCACACAGACATGTACCAGTGCAATCCCAGCTATGTGAGGTGGAATGAGTGTGACAGTGAATGTGTGCAAGGTCTGAAAAGGTGTGATAGTTTGGGAGTGAGGTTTTTTTCCATTGTTTGTGTTAGGGGGAGGCCAGAGAAAGATGTGTCAGTTATTGGGATGCAGACATAGTAGGATGGTTTTGTTGTGATGTAGTCCTGTGAACTGTGGTGCCCCATCATGGCTAAAGCAATACATGTATGCTCAGTAAGTGGTACTGCTGGTAAATCCATCCTTTGAACTGTTGTACCACCTGAACTGTGGGCCCTAAACAGCACAGTATGGTGATGTTCACTTTCCCTGGTAACACTGTCTTGTGTTTTCCTGTAGTCTGCACAGATTACTTTCCCTCAGGCATAGGTATCTGTAAGTAGGGGCACACAGTACTGTAAGGTAAAACAAATGCTCATCTGTGTTAGCATACATTTGTTTTAGGGTATGAATGTCTGATGTGTTTTAATGATGCCTGTACCATGTCTGCAATCACATGTGTGATGCAGGGTTTGTTTTTACCTAGCAACATGAAACTCTGTTACAGCAGTATGCCAGCTATATTAACAACTGTGCACATATGTTAGGTAGGGTATGGCATCAAGACTAGGTGGGTTACTGGTTATACTGTAATTGATTCACATTCATTGCAATGGATGACATTTTCTGCATGCTTTAGCTTGATATGTACCCCCCTGGCAAGGCTGTGCATTGGATCCCAAACAGTGGCAGTACTGGTGTATACTGGGGGTTAGGGAGTGGGGCAGGCACTGTCAGCCAGTTGTGGGCTGAGCACTGATATGTGGTATTGAATGTTTTATCCTCTGACAGATGAACAGATGCTATATATGGCAGTTAACTGATATCTGTACTGTATAATGTTAAGTGTGCCACATGACTTGCTCACACATATTTTTTAAATTGTCTTCCAGGCATATGGCTCATCACAAAAACCCCCTTTACACAGCTGCAGAGGAACAGGAAATCCCCCAAGCCTGGTACAGCACTATACCCTGCTGTTTTCAGGGCCAGCCAGCACCAGCAGGGCTTGCACTGTGGCAAAAACTTTTGTGGGTAAATGACATAGGCATGCATAACCGACATATGAGCAGGTCGCCATCACTGCAGTGTTTTAAATTTAGACATGTCTGGCAGCATGCATCTGATATCCACAGACAACAGCTTGCCACAGGTGGTGGGGGCCAAACATCCCCTCACCAGAGTGGAGGAACTGCTGCAAAGGTGGTGGCCTACAGCAAACAACAACATCACACATTGTCATCATGGAGGCCAGCCACCCAGCATAGTGACATGGAGGGGCAGGTAACATGCCCTAGCTGTAGACTACTGTTACCTGTATTGTTAGATTATGCATGGGGAGATGTGTACTGTTTTTGGTTGTGCTCCCTTTTTGGGGCAATACTGAAAATTTGGGAATAGTATCTGTACACCTATGCCTGTTGTTCTACTGTAGTTTCACCTCACAGTAGCAATGCCACGGGTGTGGGCCACTGACAAACTGTGTCATTTTCCCAAAGGTCCCTCTGGTGTGACAGCAGGGCAGACGTTACATGCTGGTGAGTGTGTTAACACTTTAAACTTGGAAATTGAATGTGCATGTCATAGGTGAGGTGTAGGCCAACACATAACACACCTAAAATAATGCATGCTGTGCATGTTTGCTGTGAGACATGAAACATCTCAGTAATGTCAGTAGCCATTCACATGCAATGCACAGAGCATCAGACACAAATGTGGAAACACTGTACTGCACTTTGGGATGGGCATAGTTGCACACATGTACACAACAAAACACGTTTGTCACCAGTACACCTCAACATGCTACACATAGTGTAACCAGACCGGGCAGGTCCCCTTCAGTATCCCACATGTCATCCACACCCCAAAATACCATACCTGAGGGTAGGTCAGGGGCTGTGAAACCCTCAACACAAAAGTCATGTTAGGCAATGCCCCCTATTGGACCTCACACCCTTGTGCAATGGGGTTTGTGAATTACCCAACGGCACTGGGTTCAGGCAATTTGGGCGGTGGTCTAGCACTTTAGTGGTTGACTGACCACATGATGATGATGATGGGCTAATGGTACTCCCCCATACTGTTAAAATGGCCATGTCCAGGATTGGTATCCCATCATGTATCACCACCCATTGTGTGTACATAGCAGATGTGCTACACCTGTGCCCAAATTATCTGCTACAGACACAGGCACTGCAATCAGACATGGAAACCCATGTGACAAAAGATAAAAAGCAGCCATGGTATGTATACCTGTGGGGATGGTGCACGGACATTGCAGAGCTTATAATACTTGCACAGAAATTTGTGTCCTTGTACACATTGTGTTCCAGTGTGAAAACCACTAAAATTTTACACGGGCACCACAGCCACACTGTCATCAACTATGGTTGTCACACACACACTGCATGGACTTGAGCAACACTTCTGCATGCTGCCCGGGCATGACTGTTTGCCGTGATACTGTCACCCACCTTCAACCAGTTTTGGGTATGTTTTAAGTTTTTGTGTGTGTATCTGCTGTAGTGGGGTGCATGTGTTCCTGTTTTTGTTTTCCTGTGTCCCTGTTTTCCTGTGTGCCTGTGTGCCTGGGGCCTGTTTTCATTTTGCATGTTGCATGTGCCTGTTTAAATGTTCATGTGGGGCATGTGTGCATGTGCATGCATGTGTCATGTTTTATGTGTGCATTTTTGTGCATGTGCATGGGGCATGGCCGATGTGTTTCCTGTCTTCCTCTCACAGGTGCTGGGGTATTGGGAAAGCAGCAACCTGAAGCCACTCCCAGGGATAGTGGTAATGATGAGACATGTATTTTGGCACGGGGAGATTTGACAGGGTCTGTTTTTGGTCCACCAATCGACAGTACACAGCATTAAACCCCCATCCATGCACCCCTAATTGCCATTACATCCCTCACCACCAATGGCCATAGGGGGGGGACAGCAAAAGTTGGCATTGACCAGGAGAGTGGACCCATGGCACATGCATCCCCTCACAGCAGCCATAGCCGGCCCCGAATGGTCCAATAGGCAGAGGTCCGGGGTTTTTGGGGAGCACCACGGGAATGTTTCCCCCTGCATGTGCCCTCCCGGGTTTTTGATGACCACTATGTTGGGGCTGTAATGCAGGCTCGGGAGAGGGAAAGGTACACCAGGCAGGACTTGGGGCAGAGGGCACAAACACGCTATCAATGACAGCATCCGTGACCTTGCCAGTGCCATCCAGACATACACCCAAGGTCATTGATAGACGTTGGGGAGACAAAGATCCCCTCCACAACATGTTTTCCCTGCCAGGCCCGTGGGGGGCGTTGCGTCCCGGATGAAAAGCCAGCAACAGCTGCAGTGTCAGGATGGCCCACAGCTCACACCCTTTGGTGGCAGTACCAGCCCCAGCTTGGGGCGGGCCCTTTCCATTGTCCATCCCAGAACCGTGCGTGGCTCTGGCCAGTCCCAGCAGGGACAGGGGTTCCGGGTTCATCCCCGCCTCTGATGACAGCCAGTCAGGGTTGGTCCCCAAAATCCCAGTAGCCCCCCTGCAGGAAAGGTACTGTTCATTCCCAGACAGTGATCTGTACAGCCAGGCAGGTACATTTGGGCTGTCCCACAAACCCCCGATATGGCAGCCACAGGGGGAGTTGTGCATGCAGACACACATACATTAAAAACAACTGGGGCTCACAAAACACAAAATTACATCAACTTTTGCCCATGCTGTACTGTTGTCCCCACACACACACACACACACACACACACACACACACACACACACACACACACACAAAAAGACATGTTGTTTGGGATGGGTCAATTTTAGGCTCGGGCAAACAAAAAAACACCTGTGTATATGATGATCCTGTCCCACCTCCTGTCACCCTTTTACGGGAGGGACAGGCTAACATGGTGCTGATGCACATGACACTATAGCAGTGTGCAAAAATAGCATTTTAAAGGGGGGAATTACATCCTTGTAGGTATATCTGAGCAGACATTATGCATCAAAGCTCTGTTTGTCAAAGTAGCATTGTTTACACCACTGTTAGGTCTGAGTATGTATTATCCACCCATTTGCCACTTGGTTGAGGGAGGTTGCCAGCATGGGGGAAGGGACAGTATTGTGTGATTTTACAGCACAGTTTGCAATTTACATCTGTGAACATGGGGGGTCCCGTCGGGATGTACGTGCATGGTGGACACATGGGACATGTGGCATACCCTGTCGTACACATTATTAACATCCCATTGCATCTTTCAATGGCCAGTATGCATTCTACTACAGTAAGTGTGTATGACATGGGTTGACACTATGCTGCGGGTGATACCGTCAATATCAGTCAATGATTTGTGGTCTGGCAGTATACACAACCTCAACAGCATGACTATAAGAAATCATTGGATGATGTCCTGACAAATGGCACACAGTAGTAGGGAACCCAGTATCAATTGGATCCTTCCGGTGCTACAATATAACACTAACCAGTGGTGATGACCGCCACCCATTACTGTGACACACCTTTTGTCATATAGCCCCTTTGGTACATGCAGAAAACTAGGGATGTGTCCATCCAAATCTGGGAATGCGGAATGGTCAATGCATTCCCCGGATGGGATGCATATCCCACACAAGGGTATCAAAAGACAGAAACCTGTTGTGTGATACATGCTGTATAAGTGCCACAACATAGTCATCCTTATGTCTATACATACTATCCCATCAGTACCCCCGGGGGTAGCCCCCAACATGTATGTCGGGGACCAATTTTACAGACCCATGTTATGTCATTTTCCTTGGGATCCACATATCCATAGGTATTGTGGGGTCCCAAGGTGTATCACAGACAAGAGGCCTGAATGCATATCCACAAGGCAGTCATAACCTATAAAGACTGTCCATTCTTGGAGACTTTGTTGTGTATGACCATGTCTACATATAACCCGCCATATACCCTCATTACACTACTCTTAAGTAACTGTCTGTGTGTCCCCGATGACCTTGGTCACAGAACATGACAGGGGTGGCCATGTCACATACATAAAATGTGACCTACGATCTGAGTAAACGGCACAACCTGTCAATGGAAACAAATGTATTCATGTAGTATGGGCTTCACACCTATGTACTGATTGAGGGGGGGTTAAAATATATATTTGCCCCGGAATACTATGTCAAAACCCTGTTGTCAAAAAACTTGTTACCAAAGTACACAAACAAACCCCCCTAAAATTTTTAACAGATTCATTTGACCCATTTTTTTACTGGTTGGGTTTTCCTTCTCCTGCTGATTTCTAGGAGGTGACATCAACAGGCTTTAAAAAGGGAAAGAAACTTTAATGGTTTTCCCCGTCTTTCCAAAAGGTTTTATGGTTTCACACAATTCCACCCCAAGGAAAAGATTTGCAAAGGAAAACCCCCCTTCTTGGGGTTTTTAAATAAAAATTGGCCCACCATTTTTTTACTGGGGGCTTCCTGCCCGGATTTTGGGGGGGGGACATCATCAGTTTTAAAAAATGGGACATTTTGTGGTTTTTCCCAGTCCTTTCAAAAACCCCTCCTTTAAAGGGAATTTTAAGCAAAAACAGTTTAGGGGGGTTTTTTCTTCTCTTTTGTATTTTTATGGTAACATTTGTTTAAAGAATGTCATCTTTTTGTTTTTTCCCAAATCTTAAAAGGCCCCTCCCTTTCAAACACAAAAACCCCAAAACATTTTTAGGATTCCAAACCCCTCCAACATTTATACTTTAAAAACATTCAAGGTATTTGCTTTATTTTCCCCCTGTTGTATTTGGGGGGTTCACATCATCATTTAAAAAGGTTAATTTTGGTGTTTTCCCTCTTCCCAAAACCACTTTTGGGGAATTTCACACAATTTGTAAACAGTCCTTTTTTCAATTCAAAAACCCCCACCAATTAAAAATTGGGGGCCTTTTATTTTGGTTTTTTTTTTTTTCCTTTTGTTTTTATGGGGAATAAACAAGGTTTTAAAATTGTCATTTTTTTTTGATTCCCCGGTTCCAAAAGTATTTTAGGTTTTTAAAGTAAAACCCAAAAAAACCTTGTTGACCAACTTAAAACCCATTCCTTTCAATTCAAAACCCTATTTAAAACTTTTGGGTTTTTTTAGGTGCAAAAAGGGCTATTTGTTTACTGGTGGTTTTTTCCTTTTTGGGATTTCCCGGTGGTGGCCCCCATCAGTTTTAAAGGGGGAATGAAAATCCCTTTAGGGGGTGTTTTCCCCGCTTCCCAAAAGGGCCATACTTTCCCCAAGGACCCCCAAATTTCAACAACCAACCCCCCAAAACGTACTTTGGGGTTTCAAAACCAACCAAATTGGTTATGATATTTTTTGGAACACATTAAGGCCAACCTTTTGGGGGGTTACTGGGTGGGTCTTTTTTCTGTATTTTCTAAATTTTGGGAATCAAAAGTCCCCTTTCCAAAGGGGAATGTTCATCCTTTAATGTGTTTTCCCAAAATCTTTCAAAAGGGGCCCCTTTCAAGGGAAATTTTCACAATACACCCACCAAAACATTTGAATTCAAATACCTAACCAGGTTATGATTACTGGAAAGTCTTTAAAAACACCCCAAAAAGGCCCAATTTCCCCTTTTCTTTTAAAACCCCTGTCCTTTTTATTTCTAAAAGGGTTGAATATCCGGCATTCCAAAAAGGGTCACTTTGTGTGCCCCCTCTTTCCAAAACCACTTTTAGGGAGTTGACACAATTCAATCCCCCATGTAACAGGGCAAACCCTCCTAAAAAAACCCCGAAAGGGGGAAACCATTTGAGGACTTTTTCAGGGTCTCTCTTCCCCTGCTGGTATTTCAGGGGGTGAATCCCCCAACTACATTAATATTTTTGTAAAAACTTTTTTAAAAACCATTCCAAGGGAAAAGGCCTGTGGGGGCAGGTTCAACACAACAAGGAACCCATAAAAACCCCTTACCTTGTTACTTCTGTGGACACATCACTTCCTTCTAAACAACACATAATTTTTCCCTTTTTGGTTTTTTTGGGGCACATTGTCGGGAAATTTTATAAAAGGGGGATTCAAAATGTATTTGGTGTTGCTGTGCCCGGATTAAAAAACCTGGTGGTCCTTGCAAACAGGTCCCCCCATTTTTTTGGGGAAAAACCCGGTTCTCCTGGGAAAATACCCCGGTTAAGAGGGTTTTGTACACCCAATAGCCCGGTTTTGACTTCAACCAAGATGGGGTTTCCCGGATTCAGACAAACTTCATGGAACACTTACTTCCCCGGTTGGTTTTCAAACCCCCTTGGGGATCCCTTTGTTGCCCGTTAAAAATTCAACTTCCAACCCTTTATGGGGCAGCTTTACCCGTTTATTGGGGCCTTTTTTTCTGGTAAGGTTTTGCTACCCCCAATATTGGGAATCAAAAAAAACCCCCCTTAAAAGCCCTTGGTTTTAACATTGGGGGGAAGCTGTTTAAACCCAAATTTTAACCCTTTGATAACTCCCCCGGGATGGGGGTGAAAAGTGGACTAAAGCGGTAGGTTGGGTTTAATATGGGCCCGCCCCCAGGATGTTTCATTGCTTTTTGGAAAAGTTGGCCCCGACCCCAAAAAATAGGGGGTACCAAAAATTCTATTATGGACAACCGTTAAAGGGGCCAATGGAAAACATTTGGACCCCTTTTCCCCCTACTCTTTTCCAAAAACCAACAAAACCCCTTGGAAGGCAAAAATAATCCCCTTTATACTCCATATACACTTAAAACCCTACCCGGGAAACCCTTTTTCTTTTGGTAAGAATGTCTATTACCGGCAATGGTTCCCAAAAATAGCTTTTTGTCAAAAAAAAGTCCACTGGTGAATTTTAATTTAAAAAATGGTCCATCTGCCTTTTTTTTACCCCCAAAAAAAACAAAATCCCCCTCCCAAAACAAACCTTTGGTAGAACCCCCCTTAAAAAGCTTTCAAGGGGGGGAACTCTACCCCTGATGGCAAATCCCAGGGGGGGAAACCCCACACACCAAAATATGGTCCCCAATTTTTTCTAAGGCCTTTTAAAAACAAATTTCACCAAACATTAGGGCTTAAAGGCCCCTTTTTCCTTTTGCAGGAACCTGGGGGGGGGGGGGGGGGGGGGGGGGGGGGGTCTTGTTGTTTTTTGTTTTTTTTTGTTTTTTTTTTTTTGGAAACACTTCCCCCTTTATATTTTTTCCCCCTTTTGAATTTACTGCCATAAAAATTTTTTTAAACTAACCCCCTTTAACCCTGAAACCACTTGGGGCATTAGGCCAACCAATTTTCCCCCGGCAAACAGGGTTCAAAAATGGCCAGGAATTTTCCCTTTTCCCCCATCCCCTTTTTTAAAGGCCCCACCCTTTTTCCAAAACCCCAACCCGGAGTTTTTTTTAACCTTCCCTTTTTTTAAAAAAACACAACCCGTAAAACAAGGGGTTTTAGTTTGGGCCTTTTTCCCCCTTCCCCCAAAAGCATACATTACCCCGGCCCCCCCAAACAATTTTTGGGAACCCAAGGGTTTTGGGTGTTCCCGCCTGCCCCTCCTTTTACCATGGGGCTTTTCCCAAAAAAAAGAAACAAGGGGCCCCCCTTTTTTAAAAACCCTCACAAAAAATTAAAAAATCACTGGGTTTTTCCCAAATTAATTTTCCCCGAAAAATTAAAATTACAAGGGGATTAAATGGGGGGAACCCCAAGGTTTAAAAGGTAAAAAGGCCGGACAAGTTTGGGGTTTTCCCAAACCCCCCCACATAAAATTGGTGCCCAGAAAACCCCCCGGGGGCCAACCCGACAAAATAAATTTCCCTATAAGCCTGACTATCCTGTTATGCAAAGCTATGGAGCGTATTGTCATGGGACTCTTAAACATAGACATCAGGAACCTACAGACACTGTGTCCTACACATTTCAGCATTGTTGTGGGCAGGTCTTGCCTCTTGAACATGTTTGTATTCTTTAGATGGTTAACAGGTCCATCGACATAGGGACAGTTGTACACACAGCCTACCTGAAGCTTGCTAAAACCTTCCACACAATAACCCACTGGGCCATTATGCATAGGCTCACCAGCATCGATATGGACACATATCTCACATGATGGACTGCTACCTGGATCAGGGATAGCACCCACATGTACAGAATTGCAGGTGCCATGTCTGACTATACACCAGTTACACGTGGCATCCCTCACGGCTTGGTCCAGGGACTTCTCTTGTTCAGTATATATTTGTCTGACATACAGGCTACCACAGGGGGAATATGGCTGACCTTGATCACACTTGACTGCAAACTAGGTGCCATAATCACCTCTCCAGCTGCCACATGCATACTCCAACAGGGTCTCACAGAGATGGATGACTGGTGCCTGAGCCATGGCCTACAGCTAAATGCCATTAGTTGCATAGTCATCCCCTTTGGGGATGCCCACACATTAACACATAGGTAGTACTCCATTACATACGGTAGGTGTTGTTAGGTGATTGGGGACATGACTTATTTGTACTGTCGCCTTTGACATTCACATTGCCACAGTGGTTGGACAGACCTTCTATATAAGCAACCTTATCCCATATGGTTTCACATCTAGATCGAGTGATGTCATTGTGCCCCTATACTAATAACAACCGTGCTTGGTTACAATGCCACCTTTGGGGTGTACCTTACCCAACACCTGCAGCAACTGTACTGGCCACAGATACCCAAGCAACAGCCACCCCTCAACAATACCCACGAATCACATATCCCATAAGATCCGTGTGCTTCAGTCACAGCCCTTAAGGCCAAACAACACATCAAATACACTTGTTATAGGGGACTCTATTGTCAGGCACACTGAAGTCCCACTCAAATGAGTGAACAAGGAGAAGGTCACTGTAAGCTGCCTGTCAGGTGCCAGGATCCACCACATAATGCAAGCACTCAGGTCACTCCAAAGCAAGTACAAGTATGACTCCGACATTGTCCATGCAGGTGTGAATGACATGAGATGTACCTTCCTGGACTACAAGAAAAGAGACATAGAGGAGCTCTTTGATCATGTAGCCCAGGCTGGTATGACCCTGACCTTGAGTAGCATCTTGCCCTCACCAAGAATGATACCAGATTATAAAGACAAAATGATCAGTTTCAACAATTGTCTAAAGTATTGGTGACATTCAATGGGGATCCAGTGTCTATCAGCATGGGATGACATGTCCGACAAGCCACGTTACTTCTCTAGGGATGGCTTGCACCTGTCACCCTTAGGCTTTCGTATACTGGCCATGCCTCTTGCCACCCCCATAGTGCATTTTTTAGGCGAGGCTCAAAGGACAAACCCACCTGCATAGATAATCCAAGGATACAAAATCTAAAGGTAATGCTACTCAATGCCAGAAGTCTAAACCTCAAGATGCATGCACTCAAGGCTCTCCTCAGTATGCAGAATATCGATGTCTGTGCAGTAATAGAAACCTGATTCAAGGCTCCTGAGAGTACCCCAGCACTACCAGGTTATAACTCATACCATGCGTTTCAGACACAAAACTCGGACCGAGGCACAAAAGGAGGGGTAGTATCTATATTCATCAAATATACCTACACCTCCAGGTTAGTGGCACTGCATGAAACATCAGAAACCATCCATGTGCAACTAACAGCTGGCCAAACTGCCTTTCAGTTTGTAGCCTGCTACAGAACACCCTCTCTATTACAGGAACCCCACTTGGCATTCCTGAGAACACTGGAGAATATCAAGGTCTCTCCTGAAACTATGTTATTGGGTGACTTCAACTACCCAAACATTGACTGCGACAACTGCTCATAGCCAAACACACTCACCCAACAGTACATTGAAGTTATAAATAGTAATGCAATGGAACAACTGGTCACCACTCCCACAAGAGGAAACAACATATTGGACCTGGTCATCACCAACATGGGGACTCTATGTTCCACACCAGAGGTAAACCCCTCATTGGTAAGATCAGACCATTAAGTAATTTTCATGGACATCCATATCCCATCCCCATCCCCAGCCAAGGAAATCACTATAAAGAATTTCTCAAAAGCCAACTTTGCACTTCTCATGACTGACATGGAATCCTTCAAAGCCCATGGCCCAGAGGATAATACAGGCCAATCTGCAGAATCCTTTACAAATGCATTCTATGAGCACCTGCAGGAATGCATAGATCGTGCTATCCCAAATAAAATGAAGACTCACTCATCCAAAAACAGGAGACCTGTTTGGAGGACCACTGCCATAATTAAGCTATACAACAGAAGGAGGAAGCTACTACATGACAGAGCATAATCCCAAAAATGGAAGGCATCTCTGATCAGTATTAGCAAGAAACTTCGATACCTCATAGAATCATCAAAGGCCAGTTTCAGAAGGGAAATTGCCCTAGACACTAAAGATAATCACAAGCCCTTCTTTAGTTATGTCCATAATATGGGTGGAATCTCCCAGATATGCTCTGAATTGTTGCATAACTGTACAAAATATACCAAACCTACAGACATAGCCAAAATCCTGGCAGACAGATTCAGCACAAACCTCTCCCCCCTTCATCCCCTGAGGAACAAATGCCTTTCCCAACTGAATGTAACCTCCCTGACATCACAGTTGCACAGGTGAAAGCTGCCCTCTCCAAAGCAAAACACACAGCAGCTATGGGACCGGACGGTGTCCCAGGCTATATCTTACACAAGCTCCAAGAAGAAATGAACCCTCACATTAAGTCACTGTTCAAACTTAGCCTTACTACAGGATATGTACCCAAATAATGGTGTACAGCTACAGTGGTTCCACTCCACAAAGGTGGTGCCACAACGGACCCTGGGAACTATCGCCCCATAAGCCTGACTAGGCTGGTCTGTACAGCTATGGAGCATATTATTATGGAACTCATAAACAAAGTCATTGGGAGCCTCCAGACACTGGACCCTACCCAATTCGGCTTTGTTAAGGGCAGATCATGCCTCTTAAACCTAGTTGATTTCTTTGAAACAGTTACCAAAGCTATAGATGAGGGCAAGGTAGTCCACACAGCCTATCTGGACCTCGCAAAAGCCTTCGACACAATACCCCACTCGGGCATCATAAATAAGCTTACCAGCTTAAATATCAACCCCCTATATAGCAAGATGGGTTGCAAACTGGCTCAGGGATAGAACCCACATGGTCAGAATCACAGGTGCCATGTCAGAATCCAAACCAGTTACAAGTGGCATCCCACAGGGCTCAGTTCTGGGACCTCTCTTGTTCGGTATATACTTCTCTGAGGTTCAGGCTAACGTGGGGGGATTATGGCTGACAAAGTTTGCAGATGACTGCAAACTGGGGGCCTTATTCAACTCTCCAGCTGACACAAGCATCCTCCAGAAGGGTCTCACAGAGATGGATGTTTGGTGCCAGAGCCACGGGCTCGAGCTACATGATAATAACTGCATAGTCATCCCCTTTGGGAAAAACAAGGTGCACACAAATTACCACATAGGTGGTAATCCATTAAGTACAGCAGTAGTAATTTGAGATTTCTGGACCAATTTGGATAGTAATCTCTCCTTTGATAATCACATTCCCAAAGTGGTTACAAAGACCTTCTATATATGCCGCCTTATCACAAAAGGGTTCGCATCTAGATCAAGAGAGGTCATTGTGCCCCTCTCCTTGTCACTCATCAGCCCCATACTTGAATACAATGGCCCTTTTGGGATGTACCTTACCTGCAGCAACTGGAGAGACCCAAAAATACCTCTCCAAGAGGATCATGGGCTACAAACAGATGTCGTATGCAGCTCAACTAAAGAAACTCCAGCTCTACTCAGTTGCTTACCACCTACTCAGGAGCGATCTATGCCTGACATACAAAGACATGTCAAACCCAGAATTAATGGACATGCTCCAACTCAAATATCCATGTCCCTTAGAGATACATGCTCCAGGGACTTAAATCTCAGCACAAGAATAGAAAGGACATGCTGGAGGGACAGATTCATTTCCCAGAGGCTCTCCTCACTCTGGAATAGAATCCCAATTCATATTAGACATAGCCCATCTCTGACCCTCTTCAAGCCAATTCTGGACACATGAAATGAGAAATCGCAAATTCACCCCTGGGATCTCTTCTGTGTCCCTACTAGGCAGAGGCACAGCAAACTTATCTTAAAGGGTACCTTCTGTGACCTAATTTACAGAGGCACAGTAGACTAATCTAATAGGGAGACGGAAGCCAAATACACTCTAGTTAGGCTTATAAATGCCCTAGGGCAGATAGCCTAGTATCTACCTATGAACCTGTGAATCTACAAGTTCCACACCAAGCAGATGTAGGGACTCACACAGATGACCTGCACAGTTCAGATGCAGTAACTCCAGCTCTACTCAGTCACTTACCACCTACTTGGATATGATGCGTGCCTGTTGTTTGCAGTAATACCCAACCCAGAATTAATGGACATGCTCCACCTTAGGATATCCAACTCCCTTGTAGTTACACACTCCAGGGACATATACCTCAGCACAGTTGTTAATAGGACATGCTGGAGGGGCAGATTCTTATCCCAGGGCCTCCACTCACTCCAGATTGTGATCACAGTTTTACATAGGCAGAGCCACCCACTAACCACCTACAGGGGACATCTTGACGGCTGTATGGGTGATCGTATGTTTACCCATGGGATATCTTCTGTGCCCCTGCTAGCCAGAGGCACACTAGCCTAAACATACATGGGCTATCTTGTGTGACCTACGTTTCACTGGCACAGTGCAGTAATCTGACAGGGCTGCAAAAGCCAAACACACTATGGCTAGGCTTGTACATACCCTAGGGCAGATAGACTAGTATTGACCTCTGAACCTATGCTTCTGCTTGGGATGCACATTATTTATTGCTGATACTGTTTGCAGGTCTTTATCTTCTTTGCTTTCCCAGTTTCTATGAACAACTTAGGTATCTGCGGAACATGTTTGATCATGACAGGGTTCCACTATATTATATAAGTGTCTGTTGTCATGTAACTGTGTGCACAGGGCAGATTGCTGGATAGTGAGAGGTTCCTGCATTAATACATGCAACTGCCAGATATGTGTGGCCCACTGCTGTAGTCAGACATGGCCTACATGTGTGAGCATGCCCAGTTCAGGCTTTCCATGTTTTGTTGCCTGACATATGTCTCATTTATTCAAGTGTGTGAGCATGCCCAGTGTGACCTTTCAGTATGTTGCGATCTGAAGTCCACTACATTTGTGGATATGTGTGTGAACATGACCACTATTAACATTTATAATGTGTGTGTTGGAAGTCAAGTTCTGTTCTTACTGCAGGACTCACCTTTGTGTCATAACTCAACAGGGATTATGCTGTGCCTGCAGGGTTTCCATGAGATACTTTGCATAGACTTATCAACATTCCTTCATAGTGGCTGAACAGTGCAGTGCTGTCATGGTTTAGTGGTCCATTACTTTAACTACGGTGCACAGTGTCCTGGGTTTGAGGACCATCACTGCTTTATATTTCCATATTGAGCAGACAAGACTGCTTAAGGGCCAGTTAAGTAAATATAAGCATGTTGGCTTTTGCTCTGCTATGCCCTACTTAGACCAGGCTTGTCCGACATTGCTGTATATTCACCAACTTTGCTGGACATTGCCCAATATTACTCAACATTGACCACAGTTGTATTAGTTGGTGTGTGCAATTCTGTTTGCATATACTACATGGTGGTAAATGCTGTTTATCACTACCTTAAATTGTTTGACATATGGTAATCATGCCTCAGGTGGTGCTGCAGGGCTGCCTACGCCGGATGCACATACTACACTCCCTGTACATGTTTGAGGCAGGTAGTGTCAACTTAGGCATCCCTTTTACTATATGTGCAGGTGAGAGAGAGGTATCATTTCCAGGGTTCCTACTGAGCCAGTATATGTGCTATGCATTGCCTCTTTGCCAAGGCCAAAGCATACTGGGCATGCCTCCTTCTGCCTAGTGGGGCCGGCTCAGGTTGTTCCTCCTCCAAGTCACGCTCTGCCTGTGATGACCTTGGCGATGGTGGGTGGCTGTTTGGGCCAGGCCTATGCTGGTCCTGCTGCAGCTGTTTTCACAGGATCATATTATGTAGCATAGCACATACCATGACAATTTGGGTACATGTAGTTGGTGAGTACTGCAAGGCTCCACCAGATGTGTCCAGGCACCGGAACCGTGACTTGTGCAGCCCAAACACACGCTCGATTACATTTCGTGTTTGTGCGTGTGCCTCATTATGGCATTCCTGTTCAGGTGTGTGTGCGTTTCTGATGGGTGTCATCAGCCATGGCTCCAGTGCATAGCCGGCATCCCCCACTAGGTGACCATGTGGGATGTCCCCATTGGCAAATGTCTGGTACAGCTGCATCAGATGCCAGATATGGGAATCATGGTAGCTTCCAGGGCAGCCATCACACACATTCAGTATTATGCCCTGGGCATCACACATGACCTAGCAGTTGATGGAGGGGAAGCCCTTGCGGTTGAACTAGACCCTACCCCGCTCACCGGCTGGTACTTTGATGCGTATGTGCGTGCAGTATATTGCACCCACTACCTCAAGGTATTTCGCTATTTGCTGGAAGAGACGCATATTGCTAGCCAATACCTCATGGGAATTGGGGAGATATACATGATCACCGACATGTTCTGACATGGCATCCAGGAACTGGTGCAGTACCCTGGATGCTGATGCCTGTGATATCCGCATCATATCACCAGTTGGTCTCTGGAAGGTACCTGCTGCTAGTATTTGTAGGCCAACACATACCTTGGTTTCCACTGGAATGGGTTCCCCTCTGTTGGTTCTGTGTGTGAGGCGTGGCCTGCACAGCTCAACAATTTGCTGCAGGAGGTCTCTGTCCACTCTATAGCGCTCCACTATCTCCAGCTCATGTAGCCCCTGGTAGGTTACCCTGGGCCTGTACACTCTTCTCCGTCTCCGCACTGGGTGTTGATCAGCAGCATTACCATTGTCACCACCTTCAGCATATTGCATATGTCGTCTTATGACAGCAATGGCAGCCCCTAACATTTTTTTGTCTCAGTACAGCTTTTTCAGTATTCACTTCTCTTAGCTGACTGCAGTGCTGCAGTGCCTCTGAGGAATACATGGTGAAAAGTTGTTTGCAGAGTTTTAAGTGCTGGGCTGAGCTGGGCTGGTTTACTGCCTGTGTAATTGCCTAATTCTGATTATTTCCACCTGCTAGCTCTGCTGACTTTCCCTGGTTAGCTTCCCACTGTTTGTTGTGTTTCCTTTTCCCTTTCCATTTCCTCAGGGGGGCAGCACTGCGCACACTAGCGCAGATGCACGCACACACGCTAACACGCACGCACACAGGCTTAGACAGGGTTACACTAGCTAATTCCTGCTTAAACGCGCGCACACGACCGCAAAGGCACTTACAAGACTTTAAACTGCCCTACACATGCTTTAAATGTGCGCACACAGGCGCAATTGTGCTAACACAGATTTAGACAACATTACACATGCTATCTTCTGCTTACACCCGCGCACACTGTATTACTCAGGTTTATAAGCGCACACAAGCTCGCATACACATTGCAAGCATTTTTACAAGAAACTTTGGTGATACCCACAGTGTGCACCTTCTATTTCTTGACTTTGGCTAGGATATCTACTGACACACCTCTTCCAGTGATGAGCAACTGACAGCTAACACATGCCACTCTGCTCCAATGAGATTAGCTACTGTCATACATACCCCCCTCATGATGTCACCTATATCCTACTTTGTTACTCCCCTTATCCTAGTCTTGCACTCCACTGACTGTGCGCTCATTTACTATGTAGACTTGTAATTCACTATCCTTACCTTCATTTGTATAGGATTGCCTAGTAATGCTTGGTTACATCTCTTGGACTGAGTTCCCCTCTTAGCAAGCCTTACTCGGTAGCCTTGTTGTCTTCAGCCTGCCATTCACTTGCATTGTATATTATGATATCTTATAAAATGTCTTTTTGTGACTTTTATTTTCTTATTTTATAATTTTTATAGCGCACCCCGTTTGCACGGTGCTGCGCTAAGCTTAAACCTCGCCGATCGAGGGAAAAAAACAATTAATTTTTACTTTTTGCATCAGGGAAATTTGCCAATGGCCATATATTTGGCCATTGGCATGCTTCCTCAACCATATGCAACCTTTATTTGGAGCTGTCACAGCTCCATTGTGCTATTTGCAGAATGGTACTCAGTTGTCAACTGAGTACATTTCTGCAGATAACACGGCTCCTACTCGGACAGGTTTGTACTTCCTGGATCGCAAATTTACCTAATTTGCATGCCTTTCGGCTGCAAGTGAGGTAATTTGCATATCCAAGTCCTGTCCGTGTAGGAGCAGTTTAAGGGTCTGTTTACAATGCTTTTCCTGGATCGCTCGTCGGACATGTTGGCTGCATGGAGTCTTACTCTACTCTTAGACTCCGTGCAAGCCTTCATGAATCCAGCCTAATGTGTTGCTGTCCTGTCTCACTTTCATTCTTACTTGATTGGATTCAGATCCGATCCTCAGATCCATCTCAGCCTTTATTTTCAAGCTTGAGGTCCTTTGTCAACTCATGGCTAACTCCCTACCCCAACATGCACTGGAGCCATCCTCAGATCTCATTTGCTTTTAAACAGATTGAGCATTGGTCTGCTAGCTCTTGCTAAGTGCAACTCTTTTCTTGATCTTTTTGATAAATTTTAATCACTAATCCTTGGATTACTATAGATTTGTAGGTTTTACTGCTAACTGTGATATTTGTTTCATCTTTGGGCTGTTTTTTGATATTTGGCCATCATTTTTTTCACTAGGCTTTGTGTTTCTTGCATATTCTCTTTCCAAGCTTGATATTAAGTATAGTTGGTGTGTGTTTGGTACAGTTCATTTAAATTAGAGAACTGTACCACAACCCATTTAAGTTAGAGAGCTATGTCCTTGCTTATTTTTTGTAGAGCTTGTCATTTTTCTCTCTGTTTTGGTTTCCTTAGTAGCTCGACCTGTTTATGTTAGAGGGTGGAGCCAAAAAAAAAAAAAAACATAAGTTTGGTCAGTGTTGTTTTTAGAGTTTCTCATTTTCTCCCTATCCCCTTTTCCTTAAGACCCATTTTAGTTAGAGGGTCATGAACTCCCTTTTTCATGTTACTGTTGTTTTTGATTTAGCTTAATATGTCTGGTAAGGATTCCAAACATTTATGAAGTATGACAGATGTAGCAAAAAGATGCCCCCTCAGGGATAAACACACACTTTGTGTTTAATGCCTCGGGGTGGTCCATCTCCAGGAGTCGTGCTCGATTTGGCACTCTTTTAATCATGGAGCCCTTCTGGAGAGGAAAAATGAACTAATCTTAAAAGGCCTATTTAAAACTCTCTTCTTGGTGGCAATGGAAGAAGGTTCGGGTTCTTCTAGGTCAGATAAGTTCCCTTCTGCAAAGTCTGACAAGTCAGACAAATCTTCATAATCTGGCAAAAGATCTTCCTCCTCTTCATTCTTGGATCCAGCATGCAAGATTCCTCATCTGCCCTCCTCGGATCCAAAATGTGTTAGATCAGACAGGGCTCCATTGGTTCCAACACCTTCTTGTTTGGTGCCAGTGGAGTTTGAGCTTAGGAGCCGGTCTCCCCTATTTTGAGATCACCTATATTATAGAAGGCTAAATCTCCCACTCCCTTGACCTGATCTTCCAGGAGTCTTTCATATGATGATGTGGATCTGGTGGTGCAAAGGCTATAACAGACACCGGCGCTGGCCAAATTATTATTGGATCCAATCTCCAGGGTTCCGATTCCAACGACATCCACTCCCTCTGCTCCATGTCCTCCTCTGATCCAACCACTGGTTTTGGAGTCAGTAGGTCCTGAGATGGTACTAGTGGAAGTGTCAGATCCCAGAGCCACCACAGGTTCCATGGATCTGATCACAGCTTGGACTTCCTTAGCTCCATTGGAGCCAGAGGAGTCTAGGAGCCGACACTCTCCAGTCAGGTCCAGGGAGATGAGTCGGATTAGATAGCTGTCGGATCCAACTTTGCCTCTCGGGGCCTTGGCTCTTGTGACTTCTGCTCCTACTTCAGCCTCAAGTCCATCGTCTTTGATTCTGGAGGATTCTTTGGTTTCTTCAGATCTGGAGATTCCTTTGGATCAGGAATTGGGGGCCTTTGAGGTCATGAGGAGGGTGCTGTCTCCACAAATGGGTCCACAGTCCTCTATGGATGTTCCTCCCTCTAGAGCATTGATGCCTGCCTCTTTACCCCTACACCCACAGGGATGCAGAGACTCTAGGCCTCTGGACACCCCACAGTGTACCTCGCACTCTTCCAAAACCTCCCCAGAATACCCTTCTGAAGAGGCCCTTGGAAGAAAACATGCAAGAGGAAGCACTTAGAATCCCTGGAGGAGTCCATCACTTTGGATATCAACCACAATGAGGCATAAGGGTCCCTACGGTCACCTCCCAATGATGTCTCCTTTGAAGACATTCTGGAAGTGTTAAAGCAGAGATGTGGCTGGAAGTCCACTAACCATTTGGTGGAGGAGTCCATATACCTGAAGGCCTTTAGGTCTCACCCTTCCACCTTTTTCATGAGTCAGCCATTCGATGAGTT
Source organism: Protopterus annectens (assembly GCF_019279795.1). NCBI lineage: Eukaryota > Metazoa > Chordata > Ceratodontiformes > Protopteridae > Protopterus > Protopterus annectens. The sequence continues at coordinate 1,554,279,374 of NC_056733.1, forward strand.
CCTTGAGCTGGTTTCTTGAAAGGTGTGGGAGTCCCCAGATTCCATGTAGCCCACTCCTAGGAGGCGAAATAAATTTATTATGTCCCCCCTGACAAATATTTTTCAGCAAAAGGAGCCCCTGTTGATGCCATGGTCATGGCAGTGGCCACTAAGGACATCTCAGTGGCATCTTCTTCTGTCCATCCCTTGAACAAGGAATCCAGGACTATGGACAGGTACGGAAAACACATTTTTTCTTCAGTGGCCTTTTCTCTCAGATTGCTGAACTATTTCACACATTTTATGAGACTGTACAGGGATCTCCTGAAAGAGCTAGAAGATACTCTCCAAGGTTCATTAGCTGAAGAAGTTGCCGACAAAGTAACTTCTCAGCTTGCTACCTTAAACTCATTTGTTAACGCATCCATAAGACTCATCTCCTATGCAGCTGAATGAATGGGTAGAGCAGCAGGTTCTAGAATTACCCTAAGGAGACATTCTTGAATGTGTTTGTGTGACTTCATAGAACCCTTTAAGTCTTCCTTTGTTAATGTCCCATTTGACAGCTCATCTTTGTTCAGGCCTAAGGTAAAGGAGACACTGACCAGGTGTGAACAGGAAGGGAAGGCTTGTTTTGCCACAGGATTCCATTTTTCAATACCTACTAAACCTTATCCCAAAGGTCCTAAAGGTAGAGGTAAGATATGATTCCAAAAATTACAGACATATTTTCAGGACACATGGTGAAAGTTTCCCCAGGGGCAGAGGGGAAAGTAATAATGGAAGATGCTAACCTCATGGTAGAGGGGGTCTGCAAAATCAAGGCGACAGAGAATCTTTCTTTGGTAGGCCCTTTCACCACTCCTGGAAGGAGGCCCAATTGTCCAACTTTGGAGGCAGTCTAGGGTTGCTTATATTTGTACCCAGAAGCCTGGCAACAACTAACAAAAGACAGATGGGTACAACGTATCATATCAAGAGGTTACGTCATCCTGTTTTTCCTTCCTGATCCAAAGATGAAAAAAGTTCCAGACATTCCAACCAGTGAGAAGGAACAATCAACTCTGGAAATTCAAAAGTTGTTAGACAAAAGAATAATCCAAGAAGTCCCCACAGACCAAATAGAATTTGGAACTTACTCAAGATTCTTTTTAGTTCCAAAGAAAACAGGGGACTGGAGACCCATTCTGTATCTCAGCATTCTAAACAAGTCAATAAAGAAGAGCAAGTTCTGGATGGTGACACTGCAGTCGATACTCCCATTCCTGGAAAAAGATGATTAGATGTCCTCTGTAGATCTCCCAGATGCATACTACAACATAAAAATGGACAGGTGATCCAGGAGACACTTGCGTTTTTGGCTGGGAGCCAGTCAATACCAGTTTCAAAGTCTGCCCTTTGGCCTCACTACAGCCCCCAGAGTGTTCACTAAATGTATGGCAGTAGTACTGTCTCAATTGAGACATTTAGGATTCCGGGTGTTTCCATACTTAGACACTGGCCCTTGACCACCACAACCAGGCATCTGCTAATCAAGGCCAGAAATACAACCTTGCAACTCTACTCCTACCCAAGGATTACCATAAACTATGAAAAACCTGCCTTAGTGCCTTCTCAGCATGTGCCATTCATAGGGGCAGAATTAGACTCAACACAAATGACAACGAGACTCCCACCAGAAAGGGTCCAATCTCTAAGGTATTGTGAGATATCTTTTGAGAAGAAAGAAAGCTCCAGCAAGGATAGTTCTCAAAGATCTAGAGATCATGGTGGTCGCAATAGTTTTTATTCCCCTAGTACATCTACATATGAGGATTCTTCAGTGGTTACTATCCACTCAGTGGTCGATGCAAAAACTTCCAGTGTCTCGTAAGGTAATCATAAAATAAACTTACAAAAAGGATCTTTGATGGTGGCTGCACTTCACTCAAGTGACTCTAGGTCGACCATTTGTTCAGTCCCAATCAGTGGCCATGGTGACCATGGATGCCTCCCATATAGAGTGGGGGGCATTATCTGGGAAGTAAAGTCCAAGGCACCTGGAAGACCCATAAGGGCCACTTGCACATCAATGTTCTAGAGATGAGACTGGTGCTTTTAGCATTGCAAGCATTCGAGGACTCTCTCCCCCTGGGAACCATTGCAATCCAGACAGATAACATGTCAGTCGTATGGTATATAAACAAGCAAGAAGGGACCAGATCTTACCCCCTTTGTCGAGAGACCATGAGAATATGGCAATGGGAAGCCTCCTCCCAATGCTTTCTGATAGCAATGCACATCCCAAGGAAATCCAATGTAATAGCGGACAGATTTAGCAGAGTGATTTTGATGCCTCACAAGTGGTCTCTGAAACAGCAAGTAGCAGAAAAAAATTTCCGAAAATGGGGCCATCCTTGCTGCGACCTGTTTGTAACATCCATGAATACCAAGTGCAGCAGCTACTTTGCCCTCATCCCACTTCCAGGGGAGTCACCAAGGGAAACACTTGTAGATGATTGGGCCCTGGGTCTCCTCTACACCTTCACCTCGTTCCACTAATTCCCAAAGTCCTTCAGAAAGCCAGTTGTTTGGGAAGGGACTTGATGCTCATTGCTCTATATTTGCCTTGCCAAATCTGGTTCCCCTTCCTGTGGCATCATCTTCGGGAGGAGCCATGAGTTCTGCCCCCGGTTCTGGACTTTCTGACTCATGCATCAGGAATGCTCCACCCATTCCTTCAGACCCTTAAACTGACAGCATGGCTGCTCCGATTCCAATGAAAGTCAGGCTTCCCTCCCTCTCCTCTTGGGTTAAACACATTCTAATTTCTTCTCATAAGGCTTCAATGAGGAAGATTTACAAAACCAAATGTAGAAGATTGTGTTTATGGGCTGCCTATACATCGATCCCTTTCTGCTCCTATTAGTTTTATCCTAGACTTCCTAGCTAAACTATTCAGTGAAGGTGCAGCTGCAGCTACTATTAGGGTTTAGCTAGCAGCGATCTCAAACTTCCATTTGGGAGACAATGGCACTAATATAATGTCTCATAAACTTTGTAAGGCTTTTCTCAAGGGTACTATTTTGTTAATACTACCTATTAAGGACCCTCCAGTGCCTTGGGATCTGAATTTCATTCTATCTCATATAGTTTTTCCTACCTTCAAACCAGCATCATCTTGCAAATTAAAATTTTTGACATGGAAAGCCATTGTCCTGGTAGCTACCACCTCTGCTAGAAGAGTGTCAGAGCTGCAAGCATTGTCCATAAAGCCCCCATATTTGCTTTTCCACAGAAACAGGGTGTCTTTATGAACAAACCCCTCTTTTCTACCTAAAGTGGTTTTAGAAACAAATTTGAACCAATGTATTGATTTACCAGTTTTCTTCCCAAATTATGAAAACAAAGCTGAGTACATGTTGCACCAATTGGATATACATAGACAGTTACGTTTTTACCTAAATAGAATTGCAGAATTCTGGAAATCTGATCAACTATTTGTTTCCTTTTTAGATTCTAAGAAAGGATCCCGTGTGTCTAAAGGTATGCTTTCTAAACTGCTGTCAGATTGTATAACCTTTGTTTACAAGTTTCAAAATAAAGAACGTCCACAAAAAGTTAAGCCTCATTCTACAAAAGCCATTGCTATTTCTTCAGCCTTTCTGACTAGGGTACCAATTGACACAATTTGTGCTGCAGAAACATGGGCTAGCCTTCATATCTTTATCACTCATTACTAAGTTGATTTGGCTTCCAGGAGTAGGGCTTCCTTTGGATCCATGGTTCTGAGGAATATTCTCCCGTGAGCCACCCAAGAATCAGGTTGTAGGGACACTGTCCCAATCAAGTAAGAATGAAGGCAAGATAGGACAATAACACATAAAGAAGTTATGTACTCACCATATTGTTCCATGTGTGTTGTCCATCTTCACCTTCATTCTTACATCCCACTCACCTTCCCCCTCTCTTTTTACTTCTAGAAGACCAGATCTAGTCAAATTGGATCCCCTTGACCTCTCCCCTTCTTCATCAGCCTCTGAGTCTGCCCTTGGGGGTTCATAGGTTCATAGGTTTATAGGCGTGTACTAGGCTAATGGTCCTGGGGCCTATGTAAGCCTAGCCAAAAAAGATTCCCTGGCATTATGCTGCTGGACATTATTTCCCAGTGCCCCTATCAGGCAGGGCCAGTGAAGTGATCCCCAGGGTGAATTTTCTATTGCCTATGCACTTGTCAAGATTTCTCTTGAAGAGGGCTAGTGAAGGGCTCTGCTTGATCTGAATGGGAAGTCTATTCCAGAGCATGGGCAGTCTCTGTGTTAGGAACCTGTCACTCCAGCATGTTCTGTTTATTGTGGTAAAGAGGTTGAGGTCTCTGAAGCGTGTGGCATGGAGGGATAGGGATATATTCAGATGTAGTATATCTAACAGTTGAAGTAACAACTCAACACGATCACTGCCTCAGAAACACCAGCCACAAAACCAAGCCTTGGAAGAAATTCCTTTATTCCACCGACTAAGCGCTTTCACCAAAATTGGCTTCCTCAGAGTCAGTGTTTTACAAAAAACATACACATTTTATACTCTTTGAAATTGATGACATCGTCACTTAGACCAATAAAACAATTACTACTCCCATTAATCAATTAATTAATCAATGTTGCACAATCCCAAAAGTAAAAATAAAAAATGAAAAAAGAAGAAAAATATATTTCTAAAACTCTTTTAAAATTCATTCACTTGTCTATTAGAAATAAAGTGTACATATATGTATGTTGTTAAAATGCAAGCAACAATACCTTATAAAAATAATTTTTCTCAAAGTAATTATATAGTACTGGCCTTGAATTTCAAAACAGGTTTTATTGAAATGTAGTCATTAATATCAGGGTATCTAGTGGCATTCAACATAAACTGCCACATGGTTTCTAATAACGCTACCCTGTTTCCTATATCATCTCCCTGCTCTAGCGTTACTCTATCTATTACAAAAAACACAATTTTTTTAAATTCCTTACAATTAATGCTATGAATATAAAGTGCATTGTGAGAGTCTTTGTTTTTAATAGCTCTTAGATGTTCCACCATCCTGTCACGTAGCCTACGAGTGGTCATGTCTATGTAAAATGCTTCACAGGTTACACACAAGGCCACGTATACTATGTTCTTTGTGTTACAATTACATTTCCCAGGGCAAGGCAAAGAATACCCCCACCCTTTAACACACATGTAAGACCCTTCTGCTATGTACCTGCAGCTTCTGCAATGACCACATTTGGACATTCTTGATACTCTACTTTTTTCTTCACTTTCCAAGATACCTTTCAAGTTGTTCCCCTTACTGTAAACAATCCTTGGATGGACACCCAAGATTTCCTTCGTGACATCACTTAAACAATACTCCCACATCCCTTGTAATGACTTAACTATTTCATCACTTCTCTCATTGAATTTCAACACAAAACATGCTTCTACTTTTTTCCAATTTTGTCCCTCAGGGTTAATCTCCAATACATTTTCCCCCCGTAGAATAGGTGAATATGATGAACCTCTCCGTTTGTACACTTCCCTTTTCAACCTCAACAACAACTTGAGCGGGTAACCCCTATCCATCAACATACCTATCAACTTAAACATTTCCTGTTTAAATAAACTTTCCTCACTAACTAATCTGGACAAACGCACCATCTGTCCTTTTGCCACTCCTTTCCTCTGATGGAATGGGTGGCAACTTTTAAAATGTAGGAGTGAATTGGAATAACTGTCCTTTCTATATATGGAACTAGTTAGACCTTCTTCCCCCTTGACAAGGGCTATGTCCAAGTAGTTGATGGTATCCTTCTTCCATTGGAAGGTGAATTTCAAAAAACTGGTAGTTTTGTTTAAATAATCAATAAACTCATTTGCCTGGAGTTCATCACCTTTCCATAAAATAAGCAGGTCGTCTAAGAATCTGTTGTACAGAATTATGTTCTCCATAAATCTTGTTGGGAGAATAAAAGTTCTCTCCCAAGTCTACCATCCCACACAAGGAGGGTTTAGACATGTTTCGTGAGAGTTTAGTAGTAAGTAACAAAGTGGACAAGGACAGGATCGATCTAATTTGTGACCTCATGGAGATGGTCCTTCTGAACAATTTTTTGAAATTTGAGGGGGAGACATTTCAGCAGTGTTCTGGTGTAGCTATGGGTGCTAGGTGTGCCCCTATTTTTGCGAATATGGTACTCTTGACTTGGGAGAGAACTTTTATTCTCCCAACAAGATTTATGGAGAACATAATTCTGTTCAACAGATTCTTAGACGACCTGCTTATTTTATGGAAAGGTGATGAACTCCAGGCAAATGAGTTTATTGATTATTTAAACAAAACTACCAGTTTTTTGAAATTCACCTTCCAATGGAAGAAGGATACCATCAACTACTTGGACATAGCCCTTGTCAAGGGGGAAGAAGGTCTAACTAGTTCCATATATAGAAAGGACAGTTATTCCAATTCACTCCTACATTTTAAAAGTTGCCACCCATTCCATCAGAGGAAAGGAGTGGCAAAAGGACAGATGGTGCGTTTGTCCAGATTAGTTAGTGAGGAAAGTTTATTTAAACAGGAAATGTTTAAGTTGATAGGTATGTTGATGGATAGGGGTTACCCGCTCAAGTTGTTGTTGAGGTTGAAAAAGGAAGTGTACAAACGGAGAGGTTCATCATATTCACCTATTCTACGGGGGGAAAATGTATTGGAGATTAACCCTGAGGGACAAAACAGGAAAAAAGTAGAAGCATGTTTTGTGTTGAAATTCAATGAGAGAAGTGATGAAATAGTTAAGTCATTACAAGGGATGTGGGAGTATTGTTTAAGTGATGTCACGAAGGAAATCTTGGGTGTCCATCCAAGGATTGTTTACAGTAAGCGGAACAACTTGAAAGGTATCTTGGAAAGTGAAGAAAAAAGTAGAGTATCAAGAATGTCTAAATGTGGTCATTGCAGAAGCTGCAGGTACATAGCAGAAGGGTCTTACGTGTGTGTTAAAGGGTGGGGGTATTCTTTGCCTTGCCCTGGGAAATGTAATTGTAACACAAAGAACATAGTATACGTGGCCTTGTGTGTAACCTGTGAAGCATTTTACATAGGCATGACCACTCGTAGGCTACGTGACAGGATGGTGGAACATCTAAGAGCTATTAAAAACAAAGACTCTCACAATGCACTTTATATTCATAGCATTAATTGTAAGGAATTTAAAAATTTGTGTTTTTTGTAATAGATAGAGTAACGCTAGAGCAGGGAGGTGATATAGGAAACAGGGTAGCGTTATTAGAAACCATGTGGCAGTTTAGGTTGAATGCCACTAGATACCCTGGTATTAATGACTACATTTCAATAAAACCTGTTTTGAAATTCAAGGCCAGTACTATATAATTACTTTGAGAAAAATTATTTTTATAAGGTATTGTTGCTTGCATTTTAACAACATACATATATGTACACTTTATTTCTAATAGACAAGTGAATGAATTTTAAAAGAGTTTTAGAAATATATTTTTCTTCTTTTTTCATTTTTTATTTTTACTTTTGGGATTGTGCAACATTGATTAATTAATTGATTAATGGGAGTAGTAATTGTTTTATTGGTCTAAGTGACGATGTCATCAATTTCAAAGAGTATAAAATGTGTATGTTTTTTGTAAAACACTGACTCTGAGGAAGCCAATTTTGGTGAAAGCGCTTAGTCGGTGGAATAAAGGAATTTCTTCCAAGGCTTGGTTTTGTGGCTGGTGTTTCTGAGGCAGTGATCGTGTTGAGTTGTTACTTCAATTGTTGGTTTGCCCTTTTCTTGGGAACTTTGAGTTTTTGAGTATATCTAACAGCTCTGAGTCAGACATGACTTTGTGGGTCAAGCATAGATCACCTCTAAGGAGGCGATATGAGAAAGAGTATAGCTGGAGTATTTTGAGTCTATCCTTATAGACCATGTGTTTAACTCCCAGAATCCTCTTAGTGAGGTATTTTTGTGGCCTTTCCAGTTGTTGTAGGTGTCTAGTGAGGTACATAACATATGGGGCATTGTATTCTGTAATAGGTCTAATGAGGGACGAGTAGAGGGGGATTATGACCTCTTTCTTCCTGGATGACAAACCCTTTGTAATGAAATGTGCTACATAGAAGGACTTTCTGACCACAGTATTAATGTGGTTGTCAAAGGAGAGGTTGCTGTCAACCTGTGTCCCCAGATCTCTTATCACACCTTTGGTGTTTAGAAGACTACTGCTGATGTGGTAGTTCATGAGCATAGAGTTTTTCCCAAAGGGAATGACGATGCATTTTTTGGCATTGAGTTTAAGGCCATGGTTCTGACACAAGTAATTTGTCACTGAGAGGGCTTTTTGTAGAATGTCTACATCAGTTGAAGAATAAATAGTGGCTCCCAGTTTGCAATCATCTGCAAACTTGGTCAGCCAGACTCCCTTTGTATTAGACTGAACTTCAGAAAAGTAGATTCCAAACAGGAGAGGACCCAGGACCGATCCTTGTGGGACTCCACTTGTAACTGGTCAGTAGTCAGATTTTGAGTCCGCTACTTGCACAGTGTGGGTTTTATCAGTGAGCCAGTTTGCAACCCACCTTATGACATAGGGTTTTATGCCTCGTTTAGTGAGCCTATCTATGATTCCTGAGTGAGGGATGTGGTGTCAAAGGCCTTAACAAGATCGAGCTAGGCTGTGTGAACTAGCTTGCCTTCATCCACAGCTCTGATTAGCAAAACTTAGGTCAAACAAGATCTGGGGATTGCTCCAGTGCATGCTGGGATAGAGAGTTAGCCATGAGCTGGCAGAGGACCTTGAACTTGAAAATAAAGGCAGGGACAGATCTGAGGATCGGGTCCAAACCCAATCAAGTAAGAATTAAGGCGAAGATTGACAACACACATGGAACATTATGGTGAATATAAAAATTCTTTATTTATCTGTGTACCCTCACATGTCATTGTGTTGATCCAAAGAGGACATGTGGAAGATATGTTTTCAAATATTAGACACTCTCCATCAGGACATGGTAAAAATAAAGCGACCTTGTCAAAAATTTCTTCTTGAGGCCTGTTTTTATTCCATGCTCTAGTTTCTAGGTATAAAGGCAAATTACATTTTTTTTACTTTGGGCTAAGTTAACACATTAACTTAAATTCATGAGCATAACAGAGAGAACATAACAACCTCAAACTGAAAAGAAAAAAAAATAGAACTCCCTCCTCTATGATTTTTATATAGGGAAAATATCCACATGAGAAATGAGTCAATTATCTAAAGTTGCACATTATGGATTCTGGCTAAGATTGGAAATACTGCTGGACTGGCAACAGAATAGATGCAGTAATGCAGTTAAGAATTTTCATGATCTATCACTGCTGTGCGATTGATTAAGTACTGATGGTGTTAATTGCTTACATTACAAACTTGCAGTTTCTGTTTTTTTTTTTTTACTTCTGTTACCCTAATGTTATAAAAAATGTGTCATGACAGTAACCAATTCTAATAAGCTTTATGTATATATTTTTTTAAAAGTTAGATGTTTGTATTCATTTAAACTCATAAATTCATCATTAATATTATGTTTGTAGTTATTTCGAGGATCTCTGTACTTGTCTTTAACTTTCAGTTTTATTATATGTTTTTCAATCAGTATGGAAAAACACTGACACAAGTATATACAGATTGCTTAATAATGTTTGCAGGTTTACGAATCCTCAGAATTTGCCTTAAACCTTTTTATCGCATCTATTTCTCATAGAAAGTGCACTAGTTAAGTACATCTTGCTGTCTTGAAGAATGATAGTAATTGCCTTATTTGTACATTTCTAATACCTACAGCAATGCTTGACATATGTTGTACTGCACTGTAAATGTGACTTTTTAATGACAGAACAGGCAGAATGAAACAAATGAAGACTATTGTTATTGCGCACTAATGGGTTATCCATTATAGTGCCACTTATTTTGCCTTTATTTTGTCTTTTGTAATTAAAGTTTGAAATGCATAAATTCATTTTTATAAAACAAAAGAAGTCATATTTGTGGGATTTTCCATTTTAACAAGAATCACGAATTGGTCATATGCCAAAAACAAATACATTTTTTAAGCTAAATAGAAGAACATGCTAAAACTTCATTATTTACATGGCATGTGGTCTAGAATGCAGGTCTCAGCAAATATTAGCAAAGGTTAGGTACAGACTTTGCTGTTAAAATTAGGCAAACATTGTAAAAGGTATTAGTTTGAAGACAAAGGGAAGGAGATCACATACTCCTGTTAAGCAGTGAAATTTTACCAAACCACTCTTTGGCAGATTAACGTACATCACTCTGCATGATAGCAACTTGATATGCAGTGCCACAAACCTGTAATGAGAATGTGCTTAGAAAAAGAATACACGTTGAACAAAGTATTATGTCTTGAAAGTGAAGGAAATGTACTCTGTTAAGTCTAATGAATGCGGAGTACTTTATGGTCATGCTTGGCTCAAAATTTGTATAGCTATGTGAAGAATGTTTCAGTTTGCTTTCTTGTTTTAGAATGCATCAGCAATTCATTTGTGAAAGACTATCTGAATAACTTAATGGAATTTCATGAAAAAATATCTCAGAAGAATGCCATTATATAAATGCCTGTTTGAATCCTAATTTATTATTAAGTCTGAAACATTAAGAACGTAACAAGAAATAATCACAGCTCATAGTAAAGAAATGTTATTTTTGACAATGTTATAAATGACATATATTTCTACAATAAGCAGTCTGATATCCATTTACCAAAGAGTATTATAGCGTTATATGTGTCATAGTTTTAATACATAACCATGTTATTGCACTACATAACAATTTTATGATTAACTCTTCATGTTTTTATGAGTGTTGATTTTTGTTTTGTACTACATAACCATTTATGTTTTTGAACATTTTAAAATTTCTTTAAATTTGTTGATTATTCTCGAGCTTTTCTCCCCAGGCCTCTGCTGAAAATGGGCTCGTGGCCCAGTCAAGCACTCCCAGTAAACAAATGTAAAATAAATAAATGAATAAATAAATAAATATTGACATTTATATCTATAGCTTTATAAATATCTATATTATATCTATCTATTTTATATATATATATATATATATATATATATATATATATATATATATATATATGTATATATATATGAATTACCTTCATTTGATCAACAGCCCATTTGACTGAAACCCATTTGATCGAAATTTCATTTGACTGACAACTAGTACTTCAGTGTACTTTTAAGCAAATAACAGGGATTTGTCCCCTTCCCCAATATATTGCAACCCTGGAGTTGGTATATATAGTTGGAGGGGTGGGTGGGGGGTGAAGTCCTCCACCTATTTTGATTTAAATGCTGTACTTTTTGTGTTATTTTCTTCTTTTAAATGACACTAAGTGGGGAGCTGCACCCCCCAGACCCCCTCCTAACTATATATATATATATATATATATATATATATATATATATATATATATATATATATATATATACCAACTCCAGGGTCACACTACATCGGGAAGGAGACAAATTCTTGTTATCGGCGTTAAAGTGTACTGAAGTATTAGTTGTCAGTCAAATGAGCTGTCGATCAAATAGGTTTCAGTCAAATGAAATTTCGATCAAATGAAGGTAACCCATATATATATATATATATATATATATATATATATATATATATATATATATAAATCTATTCTCTGTATATATAATGGTTTGCTATCATGCTACCGATGACTACAACAGTGATTTCCACAACCCTGAAATGACTGTACTGAACTCTAAATTGTGGATATCCACAAAACCGAAAAGCACAATATTTCAAAACTCCATACCCCTGTAGACCCAGGAAGGAGTGATAATATGCATTCTGCAGGGAGAGGGGGGTATGGGAGTTTGATATTGCTGAAGCTGTCCTGTTCGATTTTTTGTGCAGTCATCTCGAGTTTGTGGAGATCACTCTTGTAGTCATTGTTAACATACTAATAACCCATATAAAACATATTTCATTGCACATTGCATTTTATAAATTAAATGATATAAGTAAATATATTTTCAAAGATATATGCATAATGCCATTGCATGCATCTATCTATATATGTGTGTGTGTGTGTGTGTGTGTGTGTGTGTGTGTGTGTGTGTGTGTGTGTGTGTGTGTGTGTATATATATATATATATATATATATATATATACATATATATATATGTATATATATATATATATATATATATATATATATATATATATATATATGTATATATGGATTCACTTCAGAAGCTCGAATTTACAAAATCTCGAACTGCAAATAACCAAAACCAAAACTTCGAGTTTTGTAAACTCGAACTTCTGAAATGAAACCAAAAAAAAAAAAAAAAAAGACAACTTTTGCAGGGGCTTCCTGCACTACTTTATGAGGGGCTGTGCCACCCACACCCCCCCTACTTAAATATACCAATTCCAAGATTGCGCTACAGTGGGGAAATGGGAAATCTCCTGTCTTGCGCTGTATGCGGAAGAGCAAAACGGGAGATTTCTCATTTCCTGTCAACACCACAAAAAAAAAAATAAAATATTACGTACACACAGAGCGTACAAGAATCCTTGCCTCTGTGTGTACGCAATGTATTAAGGTAAGTAAACTTTTATTTTTAAACACTACACATATTCGATTTACTGAAATCTCGATCATATGGTCTCAACCATACGAAATTCGAGATTTCAGTAATTCGATTATCTGAAGTGTTCCCATATATATATATATATATAAATTAACAGTTCACAGTTATAACGAAGAAAACAAAAGTCTCATCAACTTACTGAGAAACATTACTGCACTGCTCAGTAACTAATTACTTAGAGGAAACAAATTCAGTAATAAATAAACAAAGAAAAATTGACATAAATGAAAGAGGTACCTATTTTCAGACATGCTACTATTTTTTTTTTCAATAAATGTACCCAGACTTAACTTGTAATGTGTCTATCTGTTTACTTTTTTATTTATTTATTTTTAATCATCAGCACACTTTACAGCTGTAACTGGTTGTGGCAGTTGCAATGAAACAGACTGCTGTTTAATGGTTTGCGTGAGGCATTAAAGCACTTTCTCATCTCAGGTTATTTTTTTCAGCAGATTGCTTAATGTGTTTTGCTTGTATTAATAACTTAAGCACAATATTATCCCTCTGGCACAGGTACATGTAATGCATATTAGAACATTTATTAGAGCAAACACTGTGTTCGGCGAGGTAATGCTGATGTCACAGGGGGATTTTCTAGCCTTATTCCCCGAGTTCAGTGTTGAAACATTCACTTAGATGATCATCTTTCACCTGGGTGGGAATTTAGTAAAGCCTACATGGATGTTTTTTCTATGTAGGCATTGTGGCACACTGCTTATACAAAAGTAAGCAGGTTTACAATCCAATAAACAGAGATGGGTGGCGCGCATGCACACGCCAACATAGAAGTATCTGTGGCTTGCAAATCACCTTATAAGTAGATGAGTTGTATGCAAATGATGGAGATAAAGTGACCCAGCAATCAGATAGGCAGTTCTGAAGACCCCATGTTGCTGTCAGTAGTGTACACAGAAAAATTCCATGTACAGCAATTTAAACAGACAACAGGGGCTCCAAAAGTGTAGTTCGATGGACATAAATAGCATAGCAGATACAGATGCGTTCAAAATTATCCACTTTGTGTCCAAAACCATATAAGAAATACCTTAAAATAATTTGAATTTGTTTAATGATCTGTGTATGTTTGCACCATGCTCCGAAATGCACAAACATGCTGTTATAAAAAAATAATTGAAAAAGATTGTACAAAACAAATTTATTAGTATGTGACAGTAATGTATTATAGGACCCTATGTGGAGCACCTACAATGATGGAATGGTGTTGCTGCCAATGAGGCAGGGCCTGGAATCATGCAGTTTCCAGGTTGAGTGCATGGATCCCTATGCCATGAGGTGGGGTTATTGAATAGCACAAATGAGTATTCGTGTCTGTAGTTTCCATCCATGCAGGCAGAGAACTGTGTTGGTGTCAAGAAAAGAGGTAGCTGACATCAAGATGGGGGTGTGTCTGAGGACTTGCAAGCTCATTCAAGATCAGCTGTGCCTGCTTGTGCTGTGTGTGTGGGGGATGTGTACACTGGCTGACAAGCTTTCTTTACCTTCAGGGTGCATGTTTCAGTGTGTTTGCGCAACATGCCACTGTGCTCAGCGTGACTTTTCAGGGTGGTGTGGGTAGTGACTGCTGATCATTATTTACCTTCACAGCTCATGTTTGTGTGGCATGCCACAGTGCTGAGCCAGGAAGGCTGTTAAAAAATGGCTGTGAAAGCCAATGGTATATTAATTACTGATGACCTCTGTTTCGCTTAAAATAGGGCCATTAAATCTTCTTAATGATGTACTTGGCAGGTGGAATGCATTGCAGGTAGCCAATGATACAGTCAGCACCTACAGCAGAGATCTGTAAAAGTTGCCTACACCCTACAATCTGAATTCACCCCCATACTCTGCACCAGTGGAATACAGACTTGGGATTTTTAACTGAGGTAATGCTAGGGGCTGCTGCAGGTCTGTTACATCTGCATGTGCTAGATGCTGAGGTCAGTGTTGCTGCTGCTGCAGCTGACAATATGCCTAGATTGAGAAGGAGAAGAGTGTTCAGGCCCAGGGTAAACATCCAGGAGCTACATTAGCTTGAGATTGTAGAGCACTGTAGGGTGGACAGGGGGCATACTACAAGAACTCACTGAACTCTGTTGCCCTTAACTCAGACCCAGAGCCAACAGAGCGGAACCCATCCCAGTGGAAACAAATGTATGTGTAGCTCTTAGGGTATTAGCAGCAGGAACATTCCAAATATCAACTGGGGACATGATGGGGATCTCACAGGCATCAGCATCCAGGATACTCCACCAGTTCCTGGATTCCATGTTACCACATGCCAGTGAGCGCATTTACATTCTCCACACCCCTGAAGAGATGGCCAATAGTATGTAACACTTCTACCATGTTGCACACTACCCTGAGGTACTGGGTCTCATAGATTGTACTCATGTACACATCAAGGTACCACCCGGTGAGGAGGGTAGAATCTATGTCAACCACAAGGGATGTCACTCCATCAACTGCCAGGTCATGTGCAATGTCCAGGGTATTATCATGAATGTGTGGGCTGGCAGCCCTGGTAGTTATCATGACTCCCATATCTGGCATGCATCACAACTGTATCAGATGTTTGCTAGGGGGACATCCCACATGGCCATTTAATGGGGTATGCTGGCTACTCTATGCTCAGTGGCTCACTGGGCTAGGGACATTAGCATGAGTGATGGTGTTGATGGTATGTACATTGAAAGGTATGCAGACTGTCACCCTGTGTGTGATGTTACATTGGATACCCTAGTCACATAATAAGTAAAGCACACAGCCACAGAATGCCTTAGACAATTTCAGGGAAGTGCTGCACTGTGGAAACAGGTGCAGCAACCAAAGTCTTCAACACACAAAATCCCAGACCGGAGTACAAGTAGCTGTGACCTAGAGTCACCTTGCATGTGCTGAAAATCTCACTGGGCATGCTTCCACACTTAGCTAACTTGAGTGCAAGTCTGTTGTCTCTTCATTACAAAGACCTGCTATGTGGAAATACATCTGTAAATGCACACAGCTAGGTATACATATATGTCTTTCCCTATCCCTCCTAACACATGATTAGTGTATCTATCAGTATGTATCACATATACATATACTACCAATATATATATATATATATATATATATATATATATATATATATATATATATATATATATATATATATATTTATGTATCACTATATAAATTACAGTGATGCATAGACTCTCCACATATATCTAACAAATTTACATAACGCAGACAAACAGCAACATTTAAAGAGACACCCCTGTTATACACACACACACACAGACAGATATGTATATATATATATATATATATATATATATATATATATATACATATATATATTTTGGGGATGTAAGACTGTCCCCACATACCCTCTGCATGCTGAGGTTATCTGCATGTACACATGACAACAGTTGTCCAAAGGAGCCCGTACAAAATCTACTCACCCACAGACCCCCTGCATGCAGAATGACACCTTGGAGACAGACACAGGTGAGCAGGTGTTGTAATGTACCATGGTTTCAACTCATGCCTTGGACTGGCCATATTGTCCCTGGCCACATGTTTGCCTATCTAACTGCTACCAGCCACATATGGTCATACTGTTAACTGTATACACATAGCAATGATACTAACAGGTATCCCACTCCTAGGACACTAGATACAATAACAGTATCAAGCAATATCACTCTGCAGGCCACACATGCTGTCCAACAAATGGCTATTCTGTATACTCCAGAAGTACTGTGCCTGCAATCACATATACAGCAGACATTACTTGTGGTGCACGTGATTATTACTTTGAGCTATAGTGTGTAACAGTAGACAGGTAAGAATTCTAATCTCATGTCAGCCAGCTCTGTGTGTGTAAATATATCCCCATGCAGTACAGCAGGCATGCCATATGAGCTATCCCTGTGCAATGGTTATGCATTTTATGGCCCTTTGACCAGCTGCTGGTCTCTACATTGTCCCCCTTTACAAGGCCTGCTAACATCATCTACCTTAAGAATGCTGTCAGACAGTGTAACATTAGACAAATTCCATGAGCCATGTAATAAGTGTTGCAAGCTATAGTGTGTAATAATAGGTAGGAGTTCTAATCTCACATCAGTCAACTTTGTGTCTGTGTAAATATATCCTCTTGCAGCACTATGGACATGTCCATATGGGCTATCTCTGTGCAACAGTTATGCATTTTTGGCCCTGTGACTAGCTGCTGGCTTTTACATTGCCCTCCTCTACAAGGCCCTAACATCATCCACCTCAAGAGCACTGGCAGAGAGACCATTATAAGGTAAACTGTGTGTCATAAGTGATAAGTATTGCAAGATATAGTGTGTACTAGATAAGTAGGGGTTCTAATCTCACATCACTAAAGTCTGTGTGTGTCAATATATCTCCTTGCAGCACTGCAGACATGCCCATATAGGCAGTCTCTGTCCAATGGTTATGCATTTTATGGCCTTGTGACTAGCTGCTGGTCTCTACATTGCCCTCCTCTACAAGGCCTGCAGATGTCATCCACCTTTAGAACTCTGGTAGACAATTTAATATCATATAAACTCCATGGCTCATGTGATAAGCATTGTGAGCTATAGTGAGTAATAATAGATGGGTGGAGATTTTAATCTCACATCAGCCAACTGTGTGTGTGTGTGTGTGTGTGTGTGTGTGTGTGTGTGTGTGTGTGTGTGTGTGTGTGTGTGTGTGTGTGTGTGTGTGTGTGTGTGCATAAGTATGTCCCCATGAAGCACTACAAACATGTCCTTATCGGTATCTCTATGCAATGATTATGCATTTTATGGCCCTGTCACTAGCTACTGGCCTCTACATTTTGCCCTAATCTACAAGGCCTGTTGACGTCATCCACCTTAAGAGCACTGGCAGACAACCCACTATCAGATAAACTCTGTGGTGTATGTGATAAGTATTGTGAGCTATAGTGTGGAATAATAGACAGGTAGTGGTTCTAATCTCACATCAGCCACCACTGTGTGTGTGTGAAAATATATCCCCTTGCTACACTAAGGACATGTCTATATGGGCTATCTCTGTGCAATGGTTATGCATTTTATGGCCTTTTGACTAGCTGCTGGCCTCTACAGTTCCCTCCTCTAAAAGACCTGCTGATGTCATCCACCTTAAGAGCACTGGCAGACAATCTAACATCAGATAAACTCTGTGGCACATGTGCTAAGTATCACTAACTATAGTGTGTAATAATCGATCGGTACAGGTTCTAATCTTACATCAGCCGACTCTGTGTATGTGTGTGTGTGTGTGTGTGTGTGTGTGTGTACATATATCCCCTTGCAGCACTGCAGACATGCATGTGTGTGTGTAAATATATCCCCTTGCAGCACTGCAGACATGCCTCATATGGGCTATCTCTGTTCAATGGTTATGCATGGCCCTGTGAGTAGCTGCTGTCTCTAAATTGCCCTCCTCTACATAATCATAACTGATGTCTGCCACCTGTCTGACTAGGACACAGGATATTTGTAGATGTTTCACCTCCATCACCACATATTCTACATTTGTAAGTTCAGAAAACCCAAGTGACACTAAGCAAGGGTAGCAGACCTTACCACAAAGTATGAATGCATAATTACACAGACTGCACCCATTGTCCCTGACAGACTGTCCTACACATGTGCACATATACTGCTGTACCTTACTGATGTAATATTTCTGCTGTGCTACCATGCCATCTTGTACCACTGTATTTATCCCTTCAGACTCCTGGAACAGAAACATACACAGGTCCATGACACACCTGTCATTCTGTAACACTACTGTCAGTCTAACATCATGCAGTAAAGATACACAAAGTTTGATGTGAAGTCATGACATATGCCAGCATAGAATACCTGTTGTGGCCTACAACATGTGGCATGGCAAAACAATACTGCACTACACAAGTACATCTCAAGTAATGTTGACACCCTGTGCATCTGACAAAAAGTAGCATTGTCCTGCATCAATGGTATGGATGGCAGGGATGCAGCACAGATATCATCACATGTGCAGGGTGTGGTGTGGGGTGATGGAGGCCTAGGCTGTGCCACACAGTTGACAGCATGTGCATGAGTAAGGAAGGGGTGTGGAATAGATGTGCCATGGAGAGGTGCAGGGTGTGTCTGTTGGTGACCTGCATCTGACAGTGGTGTTTGAGTGTGTGTGTGTACACAGTCATGCCCAGTGCTATCCCTACACATGTGTATGTTGGACAGGTGTGGACCTTACATGGTAGAGCGGACAGTGCACCCTCTCTGGCCATGAACATGGGAACTGGCTCTGCCAGGAGTAACACTGGCACCACCATGACCAAGGTCAGATGTGGTGCTAGTACCTGACAGTGACTGCTGTCTACTGAAGCTATTTCCTAATGGGGCTGTCCAGGACCATGTACCCATGGACTGCCATGTTGTGGTGCCCACTTCACTCTGTGTGCTAGAGGTACTGCCACTACAGGAGCATGACTGTGCACTGCCATGTGGACACTCACCAGATGGTGTTGCTGATCTCTTTCCACGTGTGCAACGCCAAACTCCAACCAGATGCTCCTGCACAGACAATGTGTGGACCAAGATAGACACTGTCTCAGCCCACCATCTGTCCACTGCATCAGTGAACTGATCCAGGGTGTCCCAAATGCAGTGAAGGCAGTCATGTATGTCAGACTGTGGTGGGTCCATAACCCTAAGCATCCATATGGTGTTGCATTCAGAGTGTTGCTGTGCCTCCATGAGGGCCCAATACATGCACCAAATGACCTGTGATGTGACACCTGCAACAGGTGGTGGACAGACAGTAGTCCTCCTATGAGCACCCTTGTCAATCTGCCTGTGTGGGACCTCGCCTGGTCTCTGGCTATGACCAGTGTCTACACTCACTGACGCCATAGTTGCCACACTGTCCTGTTCAATGTCACCATGCTTTGACTGTCCAATATCTGTGGCCTCTGGGTACTGGGTGTGTGTGGGCATACTGACTGCATACACTGACAATGGGGGTAGAAGAGGAATGTTAATTCTGGGACAGATTCATCCCCCAACAGCCCCACCTGTGCCTCACTATGGCCACCATCATAATCCACACAGAATCATACAAATGAGAATCCACAACTGCATTTCCAATCTCACATCTTCTCATCTCCACTCCCATGGACAACAGACAACCTCACAACAACATACACAGAAAAGTCAATACCTTTATAACATGCACTTCAGCCACATCCAGTTAAAGTTGCTAGTACAACCTGTCTGTAAGGTATGTAATATGACACTATACATGATAGAACTACACATAAAAGCCACTACACCTATTTTGAGAATGATATGCCAGTACTAGTGTCACTGCCTCAGGTATGTAACATCTGTCTTTTGTGTTTGTACAGGCATCTTGGAGTAATTGCCTCACGTTCACCAAGCTGTGCAGCCGCTCATAATTGTAAGTACAAATGTGTCGATGGTCTTTCAAATACACACCTGTGATTATCCAGTCTATGAACCATAGTTAATTGCTCTAAATAGAACATACAAATATATCACTCTGTCTAAACACAACATTTGTACATAGGGCAATATGGCAGCCCTTAAATTTCATAGGGTATATATGATCCATAAAAAACACTATCACACTTTCCAGGTATAGGACCATGGACTTGGGCCACACCTGATGGACCTATGAAAAGGTGAGGGAGAAGTATTGTCAGCACCACCAAATGTTGCAGCACTACAAGGTAATATGTTCATATATCCACATGTACAATAGCTACTGTGATACTGGCTATATTGTTAACATTCTGAGTATATGTGCAGAACTAAGTGTAAACCCCAACATGCAGATAGACCTGACACCCATGTCCAGGAATGTACAGCATGCCATAATGACTGAGACAGTATTACACTGGTGAACACATTACGCTTACCTGGATGCTACTCTGCTGTGGACACTGTGACACCCACCTCCATGATGTATGGTGTGATGGATGCCTGAGAGTTGTCGGATGTTCCTAGGTTCACCAGGAATTTCTCTGTGGTGGACAGTGGTTGTTCTATCACAAGCCCTCCAACAGTGTTGACATGATCTCTGGCAACATCAGCTGCCATTCAATGTGCAGCATTCACCATGTCTGTGGCCCAGTGTCGGACTAGCTCATAGGTCATGTGCTGTTGGCCAGTCTGATTGACATCCTGCACAAGGTCTGACCACAATGCTGCCCAATTTTCCCGAGTATGCCTCCCCCTGGACAAAAAGATCTGATGGTGCTGTCTTAGTCCATCCACTATTATGTCATTCTTCACATCTGAGAAGGGGACATGTCTTCTGTGATACATGGTTCCTGAAAGACAACAGAAGGGAAACACATTATAGGACCAGATACGTGGATGTCCATTATGTACAGATCCAGCACACCAATAATGGCCTGCACTATCCACTGATCCCTCACACATCATATCCTTCAGTCTGGTAACAAATTATGTGTGTGGATACCACCAAGATAGTAGCAATAATGGGGTATGTCCCTGTGTGCTGTGACAGATTCTACTGTATGTTCAAACTCCCAACACTGCAGTCTCCTGTGGCGTGTCCCCCATGGGCAAGCAGCCACTAATATGTCATACAGCTACTGCCAGACAAATAGCAGTGTGCTATTACAACCACTTTATGGGGACAGTCCAGCAAAACCAGTGTGCCACAGTGACAGAAAACAATGCACACCTGCTGTAGTATATGTTCCCTGTAGTCATCATACCTCTCAACTATACAGATCTTTGCAGAATGTCAAGATGTTTGCCTCATAGTTTTGGTCATTTTCACACAACATTGCAGATTTCTGAGAAAAGATTGGCCAATCATTGGAGGTTGATGTCAGAAAATAAAGACAGACATCTGAGTTTAAGATGTCATGCCATTCAGAACACAGTTATGCTACTGTAATATCTGTTATTCTACTCACTTTCTTACTTTGTATGAGCAATAGTTACAGTGTCCCTAATTTTGGGCCTTTGTCCCTCCATTAATTATGGCTTTGTTCAGATATCTTGCTGTAACAGGTTGACATCTATGTTAGGCATACCTCTCAACCAGTCAGTGAACAATGAAAGCAGTATCGTGGACTTAGCCACAGTACATCAGGGAGAACCAGAGACACTTTTAAAATATTAGAACTATTTATGTAAGACAATGACATAATGAGAGGAAGTGAATTACTGTACATTGTCTGATGTTACAGGAGTATACACCCTTACTTACTGTCACCATGTTTTACATGTAATTCACTAGCTTCCCTACAAAAGCCAACCATTGTAGTAGGAAATAAGGGGACAGATCTAAGATGTGAATGGAAATTAGTGACAATTGAGATAATGCCTGTAGGTGTAGGACAAATGAGTATCAATGACATGTCATTACCATAGATCTAAGACAGGCTTATTCATGTAATCCCTGTTCCCCATACCTCCATCCTCCCATCTGCATCCTGTTATATGGATAAATCAAGTACATACCTGGTTGAGTACAGTACTCCTTTGTTGAACTTTGCTTCCAGTAATATTTTGAAAATATGGTCTCTGTGTGAGGTAAGTCTCATACAGACGTGTTCCCCATAACCAGTTGCTTGCCTTTTTAAGGCACTGTTCATTACCATATAATTGCCTCTGCACCAGTCTGTGATTCTGATATAGTAATTGCTGCCAAAACAGCTGAATTGCACTATCATTAGCCAATGATGTGCCACCACTGTGCAATATATAAGGCCTTCATGTAGACCTGGGACCTAGCTGTTAAGATGGACAATATTGAAGTGTGGAGACTACAGCATTGCATGAGGGTAGGCATCATAACTGTCAACTGTAGAGATTTATACAGTATGTCCACAGTTTCATCTCATATGCATGGTCAGTATCCCATGACATTGTGGTCATATGGTAATTCACTGGCAAACATTGTAGGCTGAGGTCAGTAATGGAAGACACATATTTGAGTGTCAGACATCATAGTCCTCTGAATATGCATGCTAATGCAATATATTTTTTGTATTAACTTACTATCAATGAAGGAGCAAACTGTAAAACATGTCCCAATATCTGGACCATTGTCCCACTCATTAAATATAGTTGTGTCCAGATTCCTTGTGCTAGTGGGTTGGGAGGTATGGTAGGTGTGTAGTAGCTATCTTATATACAGGAGTGTGTGCTACAGGCTGCAGCTACTGCTGCAGCCTAGAGCACATAGGGGGGAGTGCAAACACCTTGGAGGACAACAAGCTGTAGATGTAACTGTGGCAGTTGTAGCAGCCCTGTCATTACGGCAGAGCCAAGGTTAGGGTACCCTTTTCAATCCAATAGAGGCATATGATTAAGGTACATCTATTATGCAACAGTGCCAATAACAGAGTAATAGGTGACATATAGTTATGCTGTATGGATATGTGCAGTGTGTCCCCACCTGCAGCCTTTGACTTGCAAAACTGGCTAGCAATTCATTAATTAGCAGTAACCTGTGCAGATAAAGACTGCATGACTCAGTCATTAATTGTTGTCTTCACAATAATGTACCTGAACTGCAGCACAAGACTGCATTTGAACTCAGGACTGTGTGTGGCAAAATGTGCTGCATGTCAAGCCATTTAACAGAGTGAGCTAGTGAGTCACTGCTACAGCAAGGTATATATGCAAACATACAGGCTGTGACACACATTGTCTGCATCCATCAGTATATGCATGGCTTTCTATGGCTGTATTTCTGCACCAGGGTCCAAGTTGAACATATTATTTGCCATTGCTGGCTTAGCAGATGTCTTTCTAAATGTTGCTGATACAAGGGCACATTTACCTGCTATCACAGGCCTCACTTGCATCCATTTTTATGTCTTTGGCTGTCTAATGGTGTATTATTGCACCAGAGTCCAAGAAACACTCACATTTTCCCCATTATATATATAGGTCTACTTCACATTACTGAAATCCTAAAACACAGACTTTAAGAATACCAAGACCACAATCGCGAAAGTACAGAATACCAAAACTTTTAAACATTGACTATTATAAACCAAAATTGAAAATGCCGATGTACGGATTACTGACAAGAGTGCAGGAAGTATTATTTAAGGTTTATAAATACAGGTATGTCTCTTTAAAGTTCTGTGTTTATAGTTTAAAAAAATATGGCAGATGTTTTAGACCGCCCTGCAGTTGTGGAAGTGTGTACCGAATAATGCTGTAACCAAAAGGCATTTGCCTTTTTCCCCAATGTAGTGGGATTTTGGAGGTGGTATATTTAGTTAGGGGGGTGTGAGGGGCACAGCCCCCCATGCATTTGGCTTTTAGATATTCTGGTTTGGAAAAGAAAGGTTCAAAGATAGTTATGGAGATTGTGTAAGGTTTAGAAAGTGTGTTGGTAATTTGAATTATTTGTTCATGTATTGATGATTTTTTATATTATGGTTAATGTTGTGATTTGAAGAGTGTGTAGTTTAGTCATAAACATTCCCATCAGTGTATAGTCTTTTTTTTTTTTTTAGTCCTCTTGTGCTAAATGGAATAACATGGAACGTGCAAATTTTGATTCAGTGTTTTGAAAGTCATCATTTTAAAGTTTTGGTGTTGTGCAGTTTTGTATTTGTGGTCTCAGTATTGTGAAAGTCGGTGTTTTAGGATTTTGGTAATGTGAAGTAGATCTATATATATGTATATATATATATATATATATATATATATATATATATATAGTTCCCTATCAGAAGCCTGAAACACAATAAGCTTGAAAATCAAAATCCTGAAACCAAAAGCCTGAAAACTCAAAATCCTGAAAACCCCAAATCCTGAAACTCAAAATCCTGAAAACACAAAATAGACATATTGACGTCATTGTGGCTTTGCTATTGTTAGCCCTGTGGTGTTAGGTCATGCGATAGGTTCAGGTAAGTGTGCGGTTGGTTTTATGTTAGGGTTAGGGGCGGTTTAAGTGAGTTAGGGTTAGTTAGGCATGTATGCAATAGTGACAAAAATTAGGGTTAGGGGCGGTTTAAGTGAGTTAGGGTTAGGTCAGGTGAGTGTCGGACCTTAGGGATAGGGTTAGGGTCAAGGTCAGTCAGTAGTTATTAGTGTCTTTGTATTGGCATATTAGCATTATTTGTGTTTTCAGGATTTTGAGTTTCAGGATTTTGGGTTTTCAGGATTTTGAGTTTTCAGGCTTTTGGTTTCAGGATTTTGATTTTCAAGCTTATAGTGCTTCAGGCTTCTGATAGGGAACTATATATATATATATATATATATATATATATATATATATATATATATATATGTATAAAACCACTACTAAATCTCGAAATTCCACAATCCCAAGGCTCCGAATCCCGAGGACCAGAATCTCGAAGATAAATAAAACAAAACAAAAGTAAACAAAAAAACAACATTGTCTAATGTCTATGCAGGGGGACAAGCCCCCCTGCACCTCCCACACCCCATGCAACTTAAATATACCAACTCCAAGATCGCACTACAGTGGAGTGAATGGCAAAGTTTCCATTCTGCTCTGCACGGCATTATTTTGCTGTTCACTCCATGCAATCTCGGAGTTGGTATATTTAAGTTGCAGGGGGTGTGGGGGGCTCATCCCCCCACATAGGGGGTGCAGGGGGGCTTAGCCCCCCCCCCCCGCATATACGTTAGAACATGTTGTCTTTTTATGTTCGAGATTCTGCAATCTTGAGATTCTGGTCCTTGGGAATCAGAGTCTCAGGATTGTGGAATTTTGAGATTTAGTAGTGATCCTATACACACACACATATATATATATATATATATATATATATATATATATATATAGATATATATATATATATATATATATATATATATGTATAAAATATGAAAAGTATTCTAAATACATACTGAAGTTTATGGAAACAATGAGTTGTGGGGCTGTCATTTTCAGGTGAATTGTCTTATTTATCGGTCACATGTGGACATGTGGAAGGAATCGCTTGTAGTGTTTAAGGTTGTATTTCTGCCAGTCAAGCCAAACTACAAGCACTTTTCAGAGAGGTGCTTGGCAAGTTTTTCTCTTCTGCTGAGGCAACGTTACATAGTGCTTGGGACCAATTTCAATAGAAATGGAGTTACTTTAATCCCATCTTTTTGTCCTCCTCTCCATTCAAGATGAAATTCATGGCACAATAATCCAGTCCAATTAACTTAGTTTGTAGATAACATTACGTATTTATATGTGTGTATATACACACACACATATATATATATATATATATATATATATATATATATATATATATATATATATATATATATGTGTGTGTGTGTGTGTGTGTGTGTGTGTGTGTGTGTGTGTGTGTGTGTGTGTGTGTGTGTGTGTGTGTGTGTGTGTGTGTTTGTGTGTGTGTGTGTGTGTGTGTGAGTGTGTGTGTGTGTGTGTGTGTATGATGTCTGTGCATCAATATTATAATAATATTGAAAAAGGATAGTCTTTGGATACCATGCTCAGGTGCTGTTTAGATGACTCTCCAAGCTACCTTCATGTACAAATCACTGCAAAAGGATGGTTAGCCAGATGTTTAGGTCTGCCCAGTTTGATGCAGTGTTGGGTTATCAGTAGGTTATGGAACTGTTAGGATCATATGAATGCAAATTGCTGAGAGACAAGGGAGCCAATAGGGGCTCAGCTACTACAAGTAGTACTTAAAAGAATGATGGAGTCAGTTATAGATTTTCATTCCCTACTGTTATGGGGAAACATTTTTTTACCTGGCTTTATACTGCAGCCTTCAGAATAAGTGAATTGCTGTGGTCACTGTGTTGAGATGATGTGGCAGTAACAAGTTTGTTTTTGGTAATTTGGTTGAGAAAATCCAAACAGACCAGACTGGAGGTGGATATCACATTTTGTTATGGAAATCAGAAATCCTGGCATTATGTCCCATTCTTTGGGCCATGATTTTATAAAAAATATTAGGCTATGTTTTGCCTTTAGACTTGGTATTCTAACAATAAAATGGTTGGCCTTTGTCACCTTCAGATCCTAATGCCATGTTGAAAAATGTTTTAGAATAGGGAGGGCATCTGATTTGGCTAAGGATGGATAACTGGTGGTATTGATAAAACACATAGGTACACGGAAATCAGATGATTTTCTGAGTTACATTAGATGCTTGCATTTATTTATTTATTTATTTATTTTGTGTATTTATTGACATTTGATTACTGGGAAAAATGTCAGCAGAAGCCCAAAGAGAAAAGCTTCAAAGTATTACTAAACATTTCAGTAACAGTAATTTTACAATCTTCAAAAATAATAAAAAAGGATCTAAATATCTATTGTTTAAATAATTATACCAAATTAGGCATAATATGAAAACATTAGTTAAAATTAGATACAAGTTATTTTATGATGATTTAATATTTAGAGAAATTTTAGCCAGTTTATAGAGAAATTAAAGCTAAATTAGTATAATACAAACAAGAATTGCAATTTAAAATGAGAAAAAAGCAGTGTGTGTGTGTGTGTGTGTGTGTGTGTGTGTGTGTGTATATATATATATATATATATATATATATATATATATATATATATATATATATATATGTGTGTATGTATATATGTGTGTGTGGGGGTGTGTGTGTGTGTGTGTGTGTGTGTGTGTGTGTGTGTGTGTGTGTGTGTGTGTGTGTGTGTGTGTGTGTGTGTGTGTGTGTGTGTGTGTGTGTCTGTGTGTGGGTCTACTCTCTTTACACACAATTACATTTAACTGAATTTGACTTACCCGGCACCACTTCTCCAAAGTTGCATTCCACCGAATACACGGACTGCTGAAATCCTTTCCCCTATGAAAGGAACCACTTGGACACCACGGTGAACTTTGCCCTCTCTTCAGTGTAGTGCAATCTCAGATTTGGTATATTTAAGTGTGGGGGGGTTACTTTTGGTCCATTTAGGTTCATTCCCATGATGGCCAAGTGGTTACTTTCATAGGAAAATGATTTTGGCAGTCTCTGCATTCAGTGGGACGCAGCTTTGGAGAAGTGGGGTCGGTTACATCAAATTCAATTAAACATAATTTCATTTAGAAGTAGACCCATATATATAGATGAATAGATATAAATATAGACATAGACAGACAAAAATATGTATAAATAGATAAATAGATATGTATTATATGTTTATTTTGTAGGTCCATGCTTGTTGCTGGTCAAAAGCCACTCCATCATCTCCAGATCAGCCTTCAGAGCATCCACCAAACCTAATGGACTGAATCCTGTCCTTGATCCTGCTCACTGGGCAATTGAATGGATAGGGTTCCCAGGTTTATAATGATTCTAGCTGCTGCCAGCTAAGAATAATTTTCTCACTTTTAACAAAGCACCTGATGCTTTAATAATTCACTTGGGTGGCAACAACTTTTTTTATATTCCAAAATGGATTTTGCTTAGTAGGATTTTAATGTATTTTGCTGTTTTATACCCAAGGTTCCAATTTAATCACATTGGCTTGTCAGCTATATTACCAAGACATTTATGGAGAGGAGCCTGCAAGGATCCTCTTCTAATACTGGAATGGCCATATCAATGACTTTCATTTTTGCAAGATGAAAATTGAAAAAATAAAATACCCAAATGGCAAATTTTTCCCAGGGCAAGTAAACACTTGCCCAACATTCCCTTTTCTATACTGTATTGTGATCCCAGAATTGCTATATATAGCTGGAAGGAGGCACCTAAGTGGGTTTTATTTACTCCAGTGTGTGTTTCATTGAAGTTTGAGCAAGTTTTTACTTGCCCTGGGAAAAATTCACCGTTCGGGTATTTCATTTTTGTGATTTTGTCTCGCGAAAATTAAACTCAATGATATGGCTATTCGAATATTAGAAGTAGATCCACCTGCAAACCAGTGATGATTGAATCTTCTCAATGTTTCTTGAATCATAGAATAGCCAAATCAGAGGAGTAGACTGGATTTGTTGTAACAGAATTCACTGATATGGCTAAACTGGATACAGATTTTTACCACACTGATGATAATAACTTGCACAATCTAAACTGGGATCTTTTTAATCTGCAGTTAGCTTTTTATGAGCGGGATAAATTATAATCACACACACATTTTAAGGTGTACCACTTGATTGTCAGGAGGTGCTATTATTCAGAAAATTTGTATGCCAGTAGACGAGGGTCTTTGTGGCCTCTTTTTCCCTATTCAACCCCACTTGCTTCTCCAGACCACAGGTAGTTGTTATAGTCCCAAAGGGTGGGAAATATGGATAGGAAAAATCAGGACTCATGATGGAGCCAAAGATGTAGTGTGTACACCACCCAGTTGCTGGAGTGAGCTGGTCAGAACAGGCGGGGGGATGCCAACCAGCATTAATTGAAAATGTTCATCTTGGTGTTAAAACTTAAGTTGCAGTTTTGGTGTTTGAATGTTATGTTACAGACAATTGGTTTCCTGAATTATGGAGTTGATATTTTCAATAAAGTGATCCCAATTCAAGTCTTTTGCAATTTTTTATTTGGATGAAGTTTGGACTTTGCTGGCAACTGTGTGCTGCATGCCCAGTGTGCAAATCATATAAGTAGTATGTGTTCTTAGTAGTGTTATTCATGTTTATGAATCATTCCTCTGATATAAAAATAGCGTAATTAGTCACACACTAGGCTTATGATGGGAAGGGAATATCCCCTTCTTCTTGTTTCTCACATTTCATACTGCATATGCAATTTATAGGCACAATACAGCCACCCTTCCTAAAATCAGCCTTAATCATTTGTCATAGTTCTCTCACTTCCTTTAGGGATTTAGAGGAATTAATGTCTATACCTGATGCTTTTCTTGTCATTTAAACTCATACCTTGAGATATATATATATATATATATATATATATATATATATATATATATATATGTGTGTGTGTGTGTGTGTGTGTGTGTGTGTATATATATATATATATATATATATATATATATATATGTGTATATATATATATATATATATATATATATGTGTGTGTGTGTGTGTGTGTGTATATATATATATATATATATATATATATATATATATATATATATATACTTTTTGTAAACTGAACGCATACTGGATCCAATCTGAGCCTTATAAGCTCTTCTCTCTAAATATGCAATGCAAATAAATTATCTCTTTAACTCCTGTATCACCCATTCAATGATGAATTAATGTACCCCAAGTCCAGTGTAAGTGCATTTTCTTTATTGCAATCATTTTGTTGTTATTAAAAGTTGACTTACAAACTGTGAATGTGTAGAGCTGCTTTACCTTGGATGCTATCAAAAGATGTTCTGTTTGAATCGATCGGAAAATTACTTAAAAGTAATGAGGCAGTTAATTTCATGACATGCTTGGTACACAGAAGGATGAAGGTGTTCTTCAGTGATTGGCTATAAAGGATTTGGTATATGTAGTGAGTTGGTATTAAGTTGCAATGATATTCAGTGTTTGCCACATAGAGACACGAAAAAGTTGTTCATACTAAATGTGAATTAGGTGGCTAACAGATCTCAGCCCATATGATTTGGGTTTGCTATCATAATTCCGATGCTTAACTTGTCAACACCACTACAGCGAATGGCAAGGGTCGAATGGTGGCAATGTCGAACCCGACATTGTATAAGTACAAATCTCGCCCCTATCTCGACCCATGTTAAAGCCCATTTGGACGTCGAATTCGAGAAGTACTTTTGGCAATGTCAGAATTCGACATTGTCACTTTCGTGCTTGGGAGTCGGAGATACCGGCTTTCGACTGAATGCACTTAGGAATTATAGTAAACCGATCTGAGCTATATGACATTTGAGGAAAAATGTTTGAAGTTTATGTAAAGAGCCTTCTTCATCATCGCTATCATCAACTCTCTTTTACCCATTTTCTACATGGGTCAGGGTATCATGTCAAATGTCATCATCTCTCACTGTTCTATGCCATTCACTTATCTCCTTCAGTGGCCATGACTGACTAGCACAGGTCTTCTCTCACCCAACCCATCCATCTCTTTGATGGAGGCCTCCATTTCCTCTTGCCTTTTTCCTGTCTCTTCCAGAACTTCTTCACCAAATAACCTTCTGCTTTTCTTCACATGTCTGAACCACCATTATCTGTTCTCTTTGACATACTCAGTAACTGGAGATACATTGGCTTCTTCTCTAATATTATAATTATTTTGCCTGCTCCACATGGTGCATCTTATCACATGTCTGAGGCACTTCATCTTTCTCAACTGCTCTGACCTCACAGCTAAGATTTCTGAACCATGCAGTACTTCAGGTCACACCACTGTTTTGTACACCTTACTTTGGAGCTTATTTGGCATTCTTCTGTCATACACCACTACTGACAATCTGAGCTAGTTAATCACAGCCTCTCCGATCCTAGCTTTGATAACTGCATTCAGACTTCCATTCTCCTCAATTATCTCTTCCAGTTACTTAACGCTGTTATCTAGTTCTATTTTCCCTTTTATCTAATTTTTCTGCTCCTTCTGATTTTCTCCAGTTGCCACCAAGACAACTATTTTATCAGTATTCAGTTTCATCCTCTGGGGATTCAGTTTTGCATTCCATGTCTAGAGTCTGCTTGTAATGTTGCATCAGCTGCATAAAGTAGCTTCACTGATCTTTCCTCTCTAACCTGTTTGCTGATACAATCCATCACCACTGTAAACAGCAGTGAGCTTAGATCTAAACCCTGATGCACACCCACTCCCATTGGGATATTGCTCTGTGATTTCCAACACTGTTTGTACTTGTGTCACTGAGTCTTTGTGTATAGCCTTTACTAATCCTACCAATGTTTCCAAGACATCAAATCATTGCAGCACTGCCCAAATCAGCATTCATGGGACTTTGTTATATGCTTGTGCCAAGTCTTGCAATGCCTAGTTCAACCGTTGCTCATCTCTAGTTTCCTCTCAACCATCAGTCACACTGCAAAAATAGGGTCAGCTATGTTGTTTCATGAAACATCTTTATCATACCTGCTTTGAGCTCATCTGTATCGCTTGCTTTCCTTGACTTCATCTTTTTTTAGTGCTGTTCTTACTTCTTCTAGTGTGGGGTCTTTTTCCTCTTTCATTGTAGGCTGTGTCTGGGGCAGTGTAGCATCAGTGGGGCTTTTTTCTTTCAGAAGCTGCAGGAAGTTCTTCCAGATGCCTTTGATGTCCAGTGGAGTAGTAAGCAGGTTGTTGATGGCATTCCTTATGAATGTCTGATGACTATCTTCACTATCTTTTTGTCTTTGCTTTGCAACATCTTTCTAACATCTGCTAAGTCACATTCTAGAAGATGATAGAGTGCATCTGATGCCTTTTTCTTTGCTATTACAACTGCTCTCTTACCCTCTTTGTTAGCCAACCAGTATTCCTCCTTTGCCTCGTCCATCTTGTCTATCTCTCACTTTTGCTGCACTCCTAATTTATTTTATTACTTTTCTGGACTTCAGTGTTCTACACCCACCTTTTCTTATTTCCATACTTGGCCCTGCTTCATCTTTGCCAATAATCCTCAAATGCAGTTTTGAGACCCTGCCATCCTTTTTAAACTATACATATTTCCTCTTCTTCTTGAGGTGTTTGTGCCCTGAGTATTTTCCTGAACAAATGTGCTTTCCTTCCAGTCAGCTTCCAGGTTTTCTTTTTAGTCACTGTTGAACTTACAGCCTTTACAGACCACTGCTTGTACCCGATTATAACCGCAAATGGTTTATGCTGTGGATCAATTGTTTCACTGAGGATAGCGCTGGAATTATTCATTCTACTCCACTGCACTTTTCTTAAAAGGAAGAGGTCTACCTGAGTTGTGTGTTGTCCACTCTTGTTGGTGATCTTGTCACTGTCTCTCTTGTTGAATCTTGTATTTGCCACCATCAAGCCATTTTCCAAACAGAAGTCTAGAATGGCATCCCCTTCTTTATTCCTGTTTCCTCAACCATGTGTTCCCAAGAAGCAGTGGGGGCTGGTGACTTCAAATCAAAGGGGGGCTGCAGGAGACAGCTGAATGGGTGGGGCCAATAGGAATGGGTGTGGCCCACTAGAAAGGGGCAGAACTATGCTCAAAACCACAAAAACTGGGGCTTTAATTTAATACACTGGCCTGGGTACCAAACTGTTACTATGAGAGTCCAATCAACACAAAATTAAGTGGAGAAGAAAAAAAAATTTCAATGCATCGGCTACATGACAGCTTACTTAATATCTAGATGGAAATAAAATGGTTGTGAGACATGAAAAAATGAATTACTTTTTAAATACATTACTAGAATGCCAGTCGAAATAAAGTATAAAAAAAAAACAAGCAGCACTCAACTCAAACTACTGTTTTCACTGCATTTCTAATTATAGTTTATATTCAGCTTTATAAAAGTACCAAGTAACATGCTGAAAGTAGCTGTGATACAGATTAACCCCACTTGTAAAAATGTTTCTTATCCAGAAAAGACCTGCTGCGGTGCTACCTGACAACAACTATCTACTTGTTTCATGGGGAAAACATAATCAAAGTAAAAAATTAACAACAAACAAGAAACAAGCTCAAGATAAATTGCTTAAAGGATTACTGCACAGGTTATGGACCACACATGACAGATTAACATTCTGAGTAATTTACGGGTAAAGCCTGCAAAGATGACTACAATTCTCCAACAAATGTAGTGAGCTTCTGAAAATAATGTAATCCTGTCTTTTATTACACATACTGTCATATGCATTTCAATACCTAAGACTTATACGTTATCTAGCTATGTAAATATTCTCTGCATGAAAACAATAAAAAGACTTTCAATGTGGATAATTCTTTAACAGTATGCTTATTAAAGCTTACTTGCATCTTACAATCTCAGACAAGCTTACTTGATGGTCATTAAAGCATTGCTACTTAAACACAGAGCAACATACACTGCAACAACATGCATTTTCTGAATAAGAAGCATAAATCAACAGTATAAAAATATGACATAAAATCAGAACATTCTGCAAATTCAAGGATAAATGAAAAGCTACTGTAGTGCTTGTGTCTACCTTGGATGGGGGGATACTTTGCACACTTAAACTTCATAACTGCTCCTCGCCTTGCTTGGACACATCCAGAGTCACTAAATGGGGGAGTGGGGTGCAACAAGTATGTCACAATTTGAAATGTCTCTGGCTGACAGTGATGGCCCTGACACATTTGTCATACTCTCAACCTCAGAGCAAGAAATCTGGACAAAGCCATAAATAAAAGTGGGAAATCTGAAACTCAAATGTCTGTCATTATTTTCTAACTTCGATCTATAATGATTTGCCACTAATTTGCCAGAAAAACACAATTTTATGAAAAACGGACCAAAAATGTGATGCAAAAATCTGTATATATACACACACACACACACACACACACACACATGCTTTTTGCCTCCATGGGGGCAGCTGACATACATATACTGTGAAAGACAGAATGGTGGGGGCTGCACAAAATGAAATAAGCACAAAGCACACATAAACCCCCAAACTGGGGCATGCAATTTTAAGTGGGAGATTCAGAAACACCACTTCACTATAATATATGGCTGCATGTTTAAAACACAATACTAAACAAACTAAATGACATAGGCAAAATATATTTACAAACCAATTACCATTTATATATTATGCATCACTTATTTTCTTTCTTTGCAATCATCATTAGTCCAGCTGCTCCAGCACTGCCTAGGGATATATTTTAATGTGCTTTAGTGATTATGACACAATTAAATATAGGGGCAGGTTTGAATTCCTGACTAACCAAATTTCATTCTTAACAGTTTATGGCTTACAATCATATCTCTAAATTGCTAAAACATGTATAAAACACAGACTGACAGTTTTACATTACCTCTTGGTGCAAGAAATCTAGACAAAGTCAGAAGAAATGGGGTACAAAGGAAAGGACCAAAATACAGAGAGGTTTTAATTATTGCTCTTATAAACTTGCAAAGTTGCTAGAATAACAGGTCACCCATCAGCATGTTTTTTCGGAGAAACATGAAATCTGAAACTTCAGTCCTAAACGATATGCCTGAAAACTAGACATTTTATATTAAGCAGACCAAAAAAATTATCCAAAAATCTGGACATTCTGTGAAAATCCGGACAGTTGACAATCAGTCCATCAGTATATTACTAGAAACATTTAATATTTATTTTATTTTGGTTAGTGGGATTGTACACTGATCACTATAGACCATTTGCAGGCACAGCTCGGGAATATAAAAAATAATATAGTTCCAACATACTAAAGAAAAACTTAGCCTTAACTCTCAAATAATGTGCAGCATCAAAGAAACACTCTGCAAATTCCCCTGAAATAATTCCATGAAGGAACTAACCACCACACTGAAGCAAAACCTAAAAGTGGTGAGCATTCCACAATAAATGCACAACATTATGATCAAACGATCTCAGATGAGTACTTTCTGAAAATAATGCTTTATGCATGGGCTGTGGGAGCATCCAACCCCCTATCATACATCTGCATTTTATTATAGTCAGGCATTCCCTAACAACAGAGAAATGAGAAATAAGTAATTGGTTCTGAACAAATGGTTTCCTAGTATTTTTTGAAAAATATTGGAGAGAAGAGATATTTTTAAAGATACTGACTGACTATGTCTGGGGTTTACTATGGATAATTGCATCTTGTTTAATCAGCACATAACCATTCAATCCTAAAATATCCAAATCCAGGGGAGGTCACTACTGAAAACATCAGTTCCAAAGGGGGGGGGGCACAAGACCCACTGCCCTGAAATATATCAGTAGGTTTTCCTTTTATCTGATTCAAGCACTTGTAATTTAGGAATGGAGCAATCCGTTTTAATTTTTGTAGTTATATATCCACATTTCTTGTCCACACCCTCATTATAGTTATTTACAATAGATATAAAAATAGCCTATATCAACACCGGTACCATCAACAATAAAATAGTTCAGCTTGAGTTCTGGCTATGTTAATGCCAAAACACTCTCTTTTACCAATATATTGATAAAATCAACACCCTAAAAAACAGAAGAAGGTAAATATAATTTTCCATCACAAGCATGGGCACAGGACTGAGGGGGAAGCCATCCTCTTACGCTGAGATTTAAGAAAAGTAAAGGATTTAAAATTGAAGAAACAGGACTCAGGCAGCATAGAATCATAAAAAGATGGTTATGTCCAACAACTGGCTAATTATTTGACTGGATAACAGGGGGACTATGTCAGAAATGGACTGTAAATGTTTAATTTATCACACTGATTACAGAGCTAATGACAATGAAGGTGTAGAAAGGATGTGAAGATTTTACAAATATGGTATTATAGCACTCCAGTATATACCAGAAATGGGTCTATAGCACATTGTCGAATTAGGAAAAGAGCGAATGGCTACAATATCAAAAACACAATTCATCTAAGTGGTTCTTGTGTGAGGCTGCGCCCCCACACCCACCACTAATTATATATACCGACTCCAAGATCAGACTACAGTGAAGAAGGGGCAAATATTCCAATTTCCACTGTACTGCGACCCCACAAAACACATTTCGATGAACAGCAATTTTGATATTGTAGCCGTTCGCTCTTTTCCCAATTTGACAATGTGATATAGACCCCCAAAAACTGCCTTGCTTTGTAAGAGTAGTGTATAGTGCACAAAGTGGAGAAAACAGAACCAACAACAACTCAAAGATGTGTATTGGTTAAGTGTCAGCAGAGATAAAAGACATTTCACTGCAAGAAAAACATATGCAGTAATACATGAAAAACTTTCTGAAATATATAACAGGAAAAAAAATTCTTAAATGTCAGCTAAATAAGCTGACCCAATTAGAACCTAAACAAATTGCCTACATCATAATACTGATATGATGCAAGAAAGTTTATGCATCCACAATCACACATTTCAGTTTGCATACACATTTAATCATTTGGCATTTGGCACTCAGTGCATACATACCAACTTACCAAGAAAGAAAAGAGTAGAAATGCAAGTCAGTCAGCTCACTCAACTATCCGTATGCGAAATGCTGTAAGTCAGTGTAAAACAGATAAGTTAACAACTGTCTGCACTGATGGTTTCTCACTCTTTTTCCAGCACACAAAGTGCGGGAAAAGAGCGAGAAAAAGCGAGAACCAATCAGTAGCCATTCAGTCCATCCATGTCACATACGTGACTGCGGACGTTACTGTCTGAACCCCTTCCGTTTCTATGTGGTTACAAACTACATAGACTTCTGGGCATCACACTGATGCCTTTTCTCCTTAATCTGGACTGCTTTTACAGCAGTCTGGATTTACAGAAACTATTTTTTTTTAAATTAAAACCTAGAACTCGCCGAGCATGCACAGTTCCAGACTTCAATGAGGTAGTAGGACTCGCAGCTAAGTAAACGGACAGCCAGCAGTATACAGTAGTAGTACTGTATATAAAAGAGAAAAAAACAAATATTTTATTTTTAAAATGTTCTTTATTTTTCCTTTCTTGCTGGGGGGGGCTGCAAACCTGCAGTCTGATGGGACGAGCCGCCACTGCCAAGAAGTCCTCATATCCTATGTCTGTCCCAATATGAGAAATCAGATTTTCCAGTATCAATACCAGCTCATGTTTTCCTGCTTTGTCTA
Source organism: Protopterus annectens (assembly GCF_019279795.1). NCBI lineage: Eukaryota > Metazoa > Chordata > Ceratodontiformes > Protopteridae > Protopterus > Protopterus annectens. Next base: position 1,554,316,732 of record NC_056733.1, read on the forward strand.
GTAGGCCCTGAAACTGCTGCCTGAATGCACTCTTTTCTTCAATATCACAACCCTGCTATGGGTGGGGTATAGGTCAAGATTGTAAATACTGTCTTGTCCTTACAATGGAGTCAGATTGCCTTGAATCTATAGCAAATTCTGATGACATCCTTCCCTGTCTTTTGAAGCCTCACCCTCAAAATTCCCTCACCATTTCTAGTTTGTCCTCCATCTCAGTAATAGACTATGAATACCAAGTCAAATTACTGTGTTTAATTGACCTACCATCTTATCTCCTGAATGGACAGGATTTCCAGCTTCTTTCTTACCATCATGTCATCCACTTCTAGGTTGCATGCTGTCAATAAACATATAGTGAATATAGCAATACTTAGTTCATATTTGTTAGCTCGACTGGGTTTACTTCCAGTTTTCACTCGACAGCTATCTCAGGTTACCCAGTCGGGACCATTATCGTAGGTTTCTGTACTAGAGAAGACTGGGTCTTCAATTCACTTGTTACTGGTAAATAGCCTTGACTATTTTGAAAAGTCTTGAATTCACCAATATTGACAATATCAGGTACTTGCAAGGCCTGAAGGAGAAAATGGAGCAACAATAGCAGCAAATGCTGGAAATTCAGGTGAACATCGCAAGAACAGTTAAGAAACAAAATTAAATTAAATTATACCTCATAGGACTGGAGGATAAGACATGAAATAAGACACTGAAGTCTATATGGTATTTTTGTGGGAAAAGAAAATGTGAGCTGCTGGGTTATGTGAGAGATAAAATGGCAGAACTAATATTTGTTTTCCCCTCTAAGACACCTCAGATGTTACATTAACAAAACATTTGCCAGAAAGGCAGCTCAGGTATGGAAAACCCCAAACCAAAATTGCTTGTTGGAAAAGAGAGACAGGTATAGTAAAACTTGGGACAATCTTGCAGTAAACTGAATGTGGCAAGGTCAATAGTAATCATGCAGCAAGCTTATTCAGACGTGACATTAAATATGCATTCTTGCATTCTTGATTCTTTGGTGCATTGAGTGAGTGCAAGCATTAAGGGCTGAAATTTAAATTGTCACTGCCTGCAATACTACGTGTATTTTAAAACAGAAAAAATGGACGGGTTTGTTAATTCTGAGAGTGTGGCTGAGGAAACAAATTACCAGTGAGACAGACAAAACTAAAAATGGGACAAATGGGAAATTACTTGCCTGAGTCAAGCGATACTGATTCATCTTGTGAAGTGGGAGAAATAATCTCATTAGATAAAGAAGCCTACCTTTCTTCAACAATAACATTGGGTACAATACAGGTGTCTAGACTGCAAAAATTGATTTGATCTTGTAGATCAAGAAAAACTGAAGCCTGATAGCTATGATCAATTAAATAGGGCTGGACAACAATGAGGCATAAACTGGTAATATTCCATGTGGGGTGAAAAAGTTTAATTAAACTGTGCTCTGTATTTAAGTTGCCATAGAGGTGAATTTTCCTTTGCTGTGGTTTCACAGAAATACAAGCTTATAAATCATGTAGTGTTAATGAAGACTGAAAAATAAAGATAGTGCGAGACAAAGATATTGATCAGTACTGATTGAGAGTTAAAACATTTAATTTAATACTCTTTATCAAATCTGGAATAAAGGTGATCTCTTTATTCATATATGTATTATTCTTTTTCCAGAGCTGACTTTGTTTCACTTCAAATAAGGTAAGCTCAAGTGAAAGAACTTAGCCATAATTAATGGCCGTGTAGTAATTTAAAAATGCTTGTCATGGGGGAGGGGTAAAGATTTCAGTTTAATGTTACACAAAGAAAATAATACCTGGGATTCAATAAGCCGTTTTTTTTTCCATGCAGGAATAATGCAGTAGCTCCTGCACAGAATTTGGCTGCCGAGCGATCCAGTAAACAATGCTGGAGTGTGCACAAGCCTGCTAGCACTATTCTTGCATGGACAGCACTAAATTATGCTAATTACCTAATTTGCTGGTGAAAACCATGCAATGAGGTGAATTAGTGATTCAGTAGGCAGGCAGGCATCCATGCAAGAATAGTGTGAGGTGCAGAAATGTATTTGGTTACTAACTGAGTACATTTCTTCAAAAATCAAAACAGAGGCATGACAGCTCAAAGTATAGCATGTATTATAACCATTAGACATGCCAATGGCCAAAAATATGGCCATTTGCATGGAAAAAGGTTGAAAAATAATAAAAAATCAAAGTTTATTTTTTGGCCAATTTCGGCCGTTTAAGCATAGCGTAGTGGCGCGCAAATGGGATCATGCCAAAAATAAACAATAGAAAATGTGAAAAGACAATTTTAAGTGAAATGTGCATTTTGCCATTATAGTGTATGGCAGGCAGAATCAAACAATAACAGGTAACACTGCTTGGTAAGGAGGAAGACTCTGTTATAGTGGTATAACAAGGGACTAAGGCAGTGGGGTATGCAAATAAGCAAATTTTACTGAATCACTAAATGGGAGACCATTCTCTGGCTGCACCTGTGTAGGAGCTATAAGGCAGTGGTGTAAGCAGGAGAAACAGCTGACATGAAAAGGTAGTGTGTCATGCTTGGTGCAAGTGCATTGGAGTTCCATAGCTCCCATTTGAACTTTGCTAAGCACAGCTAAGCAAGGGGGTGTGTCTGAGGCTGTATTGATTTATTCCATGAAATGAAGAGTGTGTTCGAATCCAGGGAGGGCCATTTCTGCTTGAAAGTGTTTACTTTAGTTAAACGGGTTTGTGTGGCGTGCACCAGGTCTAAAGCAAACAACAAAAAAAAAAAAAACAGAAATAGCAGAACTGTTTACATCTGGGCAGCAGGTTTGTGTGGCATGCCTCGGGGTTTAAAAAGGATAGAAATGGGAAGGTAAAAAAAGGGAAATAGCAGAATAAAACCAATCAAGTACAAATAACATAGCTGGCAGGTGGAATTCATCATAGTCAGCCAATCATACTGCAGCATCTGCAGCACAACAGTATAAACTATGCAAACACCTTTAAGTCTGTTTTTTCCCACAAACTATGCACCATTAGTGTACACCCTTGGGAGGAATTTTAACCGACAAAATGTTAGGGGCTGCTGTTGCTTTGATACATCAATATGTGCTAGAGGCTGAGGGCAGTGAGGAGGATAATCCTGACAACCGCCCCAGACTGGGAAGGAGGAGAAGTGTGTTTAGACCCAGGGTAACCTACCAGGGGCTACATGATCTGTAGATAGTAGAATGCTACAGGGTGGACAGGGACATACATTAGCAACTCATCGAGCTGTGTTGGCCTCACCTCAGACCCAGAGCCAACAGAGGGGAACCCATCCCAGTGGATACCAAGGTATGTGCAGCCTTAAGTATACTAGCTACAGGTAATTTCCAAAGACCTACTGGGACATCATGGGGTCTCACAGGCATCTGCATCCAGGATACTCTACCAGTTCCTGGATGCCATGCGACCACATGCCGGTGAGCACATTTACTTTCTCAACACTTGTGATGAGAGGACCAGCAATATGCGCCCCTTGCACCATGTAGCAGACTACTGGGAGGTACTGGGTGCCATAAACTGCATGCACATCCACATCAAATCACAACTCGGTGAGCAGGGTAAGGTCTACAAAAACTGCAAGGGCTTCCACTCCATCACCTGCCAGGTCGTATGCAATGCCCAGGACATTATCATGAATGCGTGTGCTGGCAGCCCTGGAAGCTATCATGACTCCCACATCTGGCATTCCTCACAGCTGTTTCAGGGATTTGCCAGGGGGAACATCCCTTATGGCCATCTGGTGGGGGATGCTGGCTATGCAATGGAGCCATGGATGATGACGCCCATCAGAATTGTACACTCATCCACTCAAGAATGCCAAAATGAGCACACACACACAACAGGATCGTTATAGAGCATGTGTTTGGGATGCTCAAGTAATGATTCTGCTGCCTTGACATATTTGTTGGAGCCTTGCAGTACTTTCCAGCCACATGTCCACACATGTTCATAGTATGTGCCATGCTACACAATATGATAGTGCGAAAACAGCTGCAGCAGGAACAGCACAGCTAAATGCCATGCAGCCACCCACCATTGCCAAGCTCCCCACAGGGACAGAGGGATTTGGAGGTGGAACCGCCTGAGCCAACTCCTGTAGGCAGATGGAGGTATGCACATTATGCCCTGGCCTTGGCAAAGACACAAAGCATAGCACACAAACTGACACTGTAGGGACCCAGGGACTGACACCTCTTTCCGACTCGCACACACAGTAAAATGGATGACACACACATCACACTACCTGTAACATACCATGTATAGACTGTGTACTGCATGCATCTGACATAGGCAGCCGTCAAGCACCATCCTCACAACTGATGCAAACACAAGGTAAGTCAGTCTTCTTAACAATAAATTAATGTATCAGTATGTTCTAGTAACATATCTATGGTATCACTGCATGCATGCAAAGAAATGGGGTGGCCTACTGGGATAGCAGCAGACAACTGACAGCTATGTGGGAACACCAGGAAATGTTTGCCCAATACTGGTCTCCCCACACTATGCAGTAGTACCCGATGTGACAAATCCCACTGCAGTATGTGTGGGAGGCCAACTAACTGGGGGGGGGGTCATAGGTCACATGCATGGATATCAGTGTGGGGGTCCCATACTCACCCCTCAGCCTCACCAAGCAAATAATCTGTAGAAAACCATAAACAAATGTCTGACAAAGGCCTACAAATGGTGACAATGATGAAATAATCCCCTACAGACTTACACAGTGATAGCACAGCAGGTCTTGCAGTTGCAGTAAGGCTCTGAAAGGTAAGAAGTCTGAAACTCAAATGCATACCATTACAATCTGACCTGTGGTCTTTATGGATATGCCTCTAGTCTCCAAGACAAGGCATAATTCTAAGCTAAATGGAACCAAAATGTAAAGCAAATATCAGCACAGTTTGTGCAAATGTGTAGAGTTGACAGGTGTGGCCCCCACAGCCATATTCCCATAGAAATGCAGTAGCATGTATGTTTGCAGGGAAATAGCAGCAGAACACATATTGCCAGGGCTGCCCTAATCAACATGATAAATTGTTGCATGTCCACAATATGCAGGGGTCAATGAGCTATGTATATCTGTGGTTAATACTGTCAGGATGTGGCCAGCACTTACTACCGGCTGTTGTGTTGTAGTGGCCTAGGTACTGTGCTATATTTGACAGGGCCATGTTCCAAGAACTGTAGTGCCAAGTATTCTGTATGTCAGCTACATCTACCATAGGAGTAGGACACACTGTCCAGATGTTAATATCTGTTAGTGCAGGAAAGCTGTACAGGTCATGGACAGGGGGCCACACACATGAACAGTATACAGCTTGGTGTAACCTACACAGTGCCTACCAGACCCCTCAACTGTACTGACCCTATTGCAGAATGTCCAGAGGTTTGCATCATAATTGTGGTCTGTATAACATGAAATAGTGGTTGTCTGGCAATATATTGACAAATCGCGCAAGAATAATGTCAGAAAATAATGACAGTTTGTAATGTCAGACATCATACCCTATAGAAACATGCATGCTAGTGCAAAACTTGTTACTAAATCACCTTTTTAGGTTTGTATGGCAAATACTTAAAATTGACCCTATAGTTAGGTCTCTGTCCCCCAACCACTTATGGCTTTGTCCAGATGTCTGGCTCTCAGACGTTGAGAGGTATGGTGCCTAGTAGCACAGCAGGTACCCGAAGGTCAGTGTACTGCCAGTGTATAAAAGGCTGCCACCTTTCTGTGTCAGCACTGACAACATGTCACTGGCCAACAGCCATACCCCTGGAATGACACAGGTTGTCACAGAAGGAGCACAAGTATGCCTTGTATATCTGTTCTTCATGTCCTAACATTGCATTTGCCTGACAACTATTTGCAAAAGAAGAAAGGTCATGTCAAAATAGCAATGGCAGACAGTGGGGAAACAGAAGCCAAACCCATAAGAGCAAACAATCAATTACCAAATTGGTCTCCCAACTGTCTATGTTTAGCAGAATGCTATTAAAACCCTGTACCCATGTGTGGGCCTTTGTCTGACTGTTACATTTGGAACTGTCCAGATGTCAGTCTGTGATGGTATGACAGCTAGGCCCACATGTAGCCTCATAATAGCATATAGCAACACAAGCCATCTATGGACCACAGTAAATGGAGTGGTGCAATGATTCACAACCTGCTAAATAGGTACACTCAGAGGTGTGAAGTCCACAACCCTTTGCATGATGTAACAGCATGTACGCTGCCCACATCAGAATTACAAATACATAACAGTAGCCACTGTGGCCAAAGCCTGTGACTGGACTACAGAAACACAAAAAGACACATATAAGGGGAAGGGGATCCACTGGCCAAACAAATGGAGAATGTGCACAACATAACAGATTGTGCAGTTACATAGGTGCCACACAGTGTAAGGAGTCAGTAAACATCACCTGAAATTCACAACACACACCCTTGTAAGTAGAGGTCTGCAACAAATTAAAACCCAAACAATGGACACCTCAGAGGCAAAAATCACAAGAGAACTCCACAAGCCTCCACTCCACAGACCATGTAGACTTCACACACCAAGGTCTTGCAAACACTAAGGCCTTACCCCAAACCCCAAACAACTACCCTACACAGATAGGCTAAAAGCACTGTCCCTCTACCCCATTTTATACAGACTCTCCTGATGGGACTGCTGCACATCTGGAACTCAAGGCCCAGTCCATCAAACTGTAGGGGCAGCATCAGCCTGGGCTGTGTTATCAGTATGGCTTATTGGTGTGACAGATACGTGTACCACACACTTTCCCATCTGTGGAATACACTCCCTGTCAACAGCAAGTCAAGTGTCAATACCCCTAGTGATGTGTTCCCTGTATAACTGCATGCGAAACACAACATACAGTCCTGTGATCCCACCTGTGTCCTTGCTGGCCAGGGGCTCTGTGTGCTGATATGTTGTAACATGGGCTACACTCTTGTCTGCATGGGATCTAAGGGCTTCAGGGTCAATACCCTTCTAATGTCATAGAAACCTATCAACCTATACACCACTGTCTATCAGTGGTTCACCTCATTACTCTATACTGCTCTGCCACTGACATACCTGGAAGTCACAGTACTATGTGGAATAGTCTACACATATAATGGACATTTCTGCACAGTAGAATGCACTCTGTACCCACACCCATACCTCCAACCTCTGACAGCAAGACATCTGGACAAGGTCATAAATACAAGTGGGACCAAGGCACAATGAGAGGCACCTGTTGTAAATATTGCCCTTACATACTGAGACAGTTGGTAGGATAATCGATTCTGCATTAGCAGGAATTGTCTGAAAGCTATGAAGTCTGAAACACTAATGTCTGTCATTATGTTTAACATCAGTCTTCAATTATATGCAACTAACTTGCCATAAAAACACAAGTTTATGTAGACTGGATGAAACCTCTAGACAAACACCTGAACAGTCTGCAAAAATGTACAGTTGAGAGGTATGGCAACACCAGGATATGACATTTCAGGTAAGAAGAATACCACACAAGCAGGAGATCCCCAGCCAGTATATCACCAAGTTGCTGCACTGTTTACACAGCTTCATCAGTCAACCGGCTGTAGCCACACCTCTCAACTGGCATTTTTGGGCAAGAATTGTATACAGTCAGGCTCATAATATTAGTCTGTGCATCATACATCTTGTATTCCTCTGGTAAAGCACTGTGATGATCTGAGGATGTCTGTCACTAGGTAATGACACAATATATTGCAGTATCAGACTTCAGATATGTCAGAAAATGTCTGCTAAAACAAACCCAGTACCCCTAGGAAAGTCCTGTTTACTTTTGAGAGGTATGGCCATAGCATACAAAACCCCAGACTGGAGTACACCTATCTCTGGAATGGAGTCCCACTCTCACTATAAAAGGTCACTGAGCATGTTCCTACACTTAGAGAATCACAGGCCATGTTGGAACCCACATCGGCATGTTGGAACCCACATCAGACTATATAACTGCATTGTGCATATATGTCTTTGCAAACAGAGAGCTATGTACACCTTAACTGTCCCTACACACACCTATCAGACAGGGTTACCCTTGGCTAGCTGTAGGTGGCCCATATGTGATATATCTGCATCTGTTGTGTGTGATACATAGACATATTTATGGGCAACAGATAATATGTCAAGCATACCCACACATAGACATGGAGAAGAGAGAGACAGATAGTGATAGAGAGAGACACATAGGGGGACACACACAGAGTGAGTCACACACTCGGATACCCTGAATGGCATAGAGTGATGACCTGCTGCAGACAGTGGCATACCAGTCGTGACCAGTCGCACATGCCAGCATGAAGGTGAGCTCCACTGTGTAACAGTACAGAGGTGGTGGTTATGATATCACATCACCTGCCTGTGTGTGTGTGTGTGTGTGTGTGTGTGTGTGTGTGTGTGTGTGTGTGTGTGTGTGTGTGTGTGTGTGTGTGTGTGTGTGTGTGTGTGTGTGTGTGTGTGTGTGTGTATCTGTAGGTCTAAGTATTAGGAGGCTGTTCCCACTCAGTACAATTCACATTACCTTACTTCACAAGAGCTGCTGCTGTCATTCACATTAAAAGTACCATTGGACACCTGTCAGCCCTATAAGCTCTGTAGCACATGCAATAATTGTGTAACACTATAGTGCAAATAACTAGATAGGTAGGCATTCTAATCTCAGGCCTGGCAAATGTAAGTGTGTGTGTTCGTTTGTAGGTGAAACAGTTTTAGGCCATTCCCACACAGTACACTTCCCAGTCCCCCACTTTAGCACTCCTGCTGATGTCATTCCCTTTAGAAGTACCTTTGCACAGCCCCACCCCGTAAGCTCTGTGGTGCATGCAATAACTATGTAACAGTATAATACAAAAGGCTAGATAGGCAGTGGCTCTTTTCCCAGTTCTGGCAAATGTGTGTAAGTGTGATGTTTATAGGATGACTTATTTTGAGGACTTTCCCACCCACAATACTTTCCAGTGCCCTACTTTAGCAGTCCTGCTGATGTCATTCCCCTTAAAAGTACCTTTGTACAGCCCTAGCCCTATAAGCTGTGTGGTATGTGTAATACCTCTGTAATAGTATAGTACAAATAACTAGATAGGAAGGGGCTCTATTTCCAGTTCTGCCAAATGTGTAAGTGTGTATGTTTTTAGGATGACATATTTTGAAGACTTTCCCACCCACAACATCTCCCAGTGCCCTACTTTAGCAGTCCTGTTGATGTCATTCCCCTTAGAAGTACCATTGCTTTGCCCCAACCCTGTAAGCTCCATGGTGTGTGCAACAACTATGCAACAATCTAATACGAATGACTAGATAGGCAGGTGTTTTATCCCCAGTTCTACCAAATATGTGTGTGTGTGTGTTTGTGTGTTTGTGTGTGTGTGTGTGTGTGTGTGTGTGTGTGTGTGTGTGTGTGTGTGTGCAACTGTGTATGTTTGTAGGCTGAAGTGCTTGGAGGACTTCCACACCCACAACACTTCCCATTGACCTACATTAGCAGCCTTGCTGATGTCATTCACCTTAGAAGCACCTTTGGGCAAATGTCAACCCTATAAGCGTTGTAGCACATGTGATAACTGTATAACATTATAGTGCAAATAACTAGATAGGTAGGGGTTCTATTCCCAGTTCTGGCAAATGTGTGTATAACTGTCTATATGTTTGTAGGATGAAGAATTTTGAGGACTTGCCCACCCAGTGCCCTACTTTAGCAGTCCTGCTCATATCATTCACCTTAGAAGTACCTTTGTGCACTTATCAGCCCTGTATGCTCTGTAGCACGTGTGATAACTGTGTAACACTATAGTACAAATAACTAGATAGGTAAGGGTTCTCAACTGGTATATGTAAGTGTGCTTGTGTGCATGTGTGTGTGTGTGTGTGTGTGTGTGTGTGTGTGTGTGTGTGTGTGTGTGTGTGTGTGTGTGTGTGTATGTGTGTGTGTAGGAATAAGAGTTTTAGTCCTTTCCCACCCAGTGCACTTCCCATTGCCCTATTTTACAAAATCTGCTGATGTCATTCACCTTAGCTGTACCTTTGGTCAGACCTCAGTCCTATAAGCTGTTTGGCACATGCAATAATTGAATAACAGTATAGTACATATAACTAGATAGACAGGGGGTTCACTCCCAGTATTGGCAAATGTGTGTGTGTGTGTGTGTGTGTGTGTGTGTGTGTGTGTGTGTGTGTGTGTGTGTGTGTGTGTGTGTGTGTGTTTAAGTGTGTAGGTTCATAGGATAAAGTGTTTAGTGGACCTTCCCATCCACAACATGTCCCAGTGCCCTACTTTACAAGGACTGTTGATGTCATTCACCTTAAAAGTACTGTTGGACAACCCTCAGCTCTATAAGCTCTATGACATGTGCAATAATCATGTAAAAGTATGGTACAAATAACTAGCTAGGTAGGAGTTCTAATCTCAGTCCTGGCAAATGTAAGTGTGTGTGTGTGTGTGTGTGTGTGTGTGTGTGTGTGTGTGTGTGTGTGTGTGTGTGTGTGTGTGTGTGTGTGTGTGTGTGTGTGTGTGTGTGTGTGTGTGTGTGTGTGTGTGTGTGTGTGTGTGTGTGTGTGTGTGTGTGTGTGTGTGTGTGTGTGTTTAGCTGAGGCCATATCCTTTGGGGTGTGGTTTTTACCATTTTGAGGTGTGTTCCACCCATTACACTTCCCACTGCCCTCTTTACAAGGGATGCTGATGTCATCCACCATAGAAGAACCTGTATACACTTCTCAGTTCTATAAGCCCTGTGCTGCATGCAATAACTGTGTAATACTACAGTACAATTATTTACATAGGCAGGGGGTCTAGCCTCAGTTCTGGCAAATATGTGTGTGTATAAGTGTGCGTGTAAGTGTTTGTATTTGTGTATATTTGTAGGATACAGTATTTTGAGGCCTTTTCCTCCCAGCACAATTCCCATTGCTATATTTTACAAGGGCTGCTCATGTTATACACATTCAAAGTACCTTGGGACACTCCTCAACCCTGTAACCTCCTTGGCATATTCAATGACTGCATAACACTGTAGTACCAATAACTTGATAGGTATGGTTTCTAAACTCAAACTGGCAACTGTGAGACTGTGTGTGTGTGTGTGTGTCTGAAAAGCATATTCCCTGTGACTGTTGTGTGTGTGTCAATATACCATTTTAAGGCATGTTGACATCCTCACCATGGCATTACTTTGCAGATCCAGTTCATGGCATCTGCTGTATATGCAACATGTTAAACTGTACAGCCCATACCAGCCATCTGTACATATGTATATGGAATACCCTGATGTTTGCAACCAATATGTTGTCTGTGACCCCTAAATATGGGCATTTATGAGACACATTGTCAAACAGTCACAGTCACTGTAGTGACACACATGGTAGCAGCAGACCTTGTACCTATCTGAAACATAATGCTGATAGACAGACTGTTATCCTATTACTGTATCACATCACCTTGCAGCAGTCTACAGATAGACATCAGGTGAATGCCATATGTGCAGCTGGAGCAAACAGCAAACATTGGGCACACCCATCACATATTGCTGTGACACACATGAGAAATGGATAGCAGAACAGGTCATGCAATTGAATGCACCTTCCAAAGGGCATGTGTTGTTACATGACAATAGCTATCATTAACCTACAATGTCAGTCTGATATGGTTTTACCAGATGTTGGCCAGAAAACCACATGTGCATGACCAATGTGAAGAAATCATGTCAGAAATCAGGACAATCTGCACACATATGCAGAGGTCAGAGTTATGGCCACCATCTGTACCCATACCTCACAATCTGTCAGAGCAAGGACTGTTCACAAAGCCATATATAATGGGGTGGCAAAGAACACATAATAGGGACACCTGCCAAATACTGCTCCTACAAACATATAACAGTGATAGCATAACAGGGTTTGCATCAGCATAAATGGTCTGAATGGTATGAAGTGTGCAACTCATAATGTCAGCCATTATGTTAAGACTGAAGCCCACAATGATTTGGCAACAATGTGCAAGACAGACACAGGTGTACGAGAAATACTGATATCTGGCATGCATCTGGGCAGTCTGTGTAAACTGTATTGTTGTCAGGTATGTCTGACTCACCCTGCAGGTTGCAGTCCATGTTTGGCAGGGTTTACCTGTGCTGACAACTGAAACAGTTAAAAGAGGCCCCAGAACTGTGGGGCAAGAAACATGTCATACAGGTCTGTATTGATTGCATAGAAATGTGATTGCACATCAGAAGCTCATTAATGTCATAAGAAATACTGTAAGTGAAGGTAATGTCACACAAAAAAGGTGTCATACGAGCATACCAGCAGACACCCTGTGTGTTAAACTTGCTGTGGGCATGCTATGTGCTGCCAACTGTCACATGACTACAACTTGTGCCACACACTTTACAATTAATATTGTCACACATGCATTGCATGTTGCCAATGCGTGTGCAATATTTAGAAATGAGAAGACCCTGTGACTACTGTGTGGCCAAAAGATAGGTGAATCTGGTGGGGTTAAGGTCATGGCTAGGCTTGTGAAGGACCTAGTCCCAGCATTCCGGTAACCTCCTCTGTTTGTATGAGTCTGTGGCACTACAGAACACTGAGATGATATATATGAAGGCTAGCTGTCTGTGACAAGGGGTATGGATGCAAGGTCACACTGTCTGCCAACAGTGTCCCTCATACACTGTTGCATGCAAACACACCTGGTAAACATGTAGATATACAGCTGTACCTTGGCTATGAAATGGTCAATGTGTTTCCACTCTGCCATACTCCGTGTTGGTAATGTCTGCAGGTCCACAGCCTGCAGGCACACAGACACATGGAACACAAAGTGAATACAGCATGTCAGACTACATTCAGTCAGCAGTACTAACACAAATAATGCATCATGGCTAATAAGCTACATACGCTATGTGTACCCATAACAAATGCAAGCAGACAGCACCTTACATTACATAGCTACACCATACAATAAAAACCCTGTGTATCATACGCATAATAGCATGTCCCTGCATTGATGGCATGGATGACAGGGATGTGGTACATATATCATCATCTGCACAGGGTGTGGTGTTGGTTTGCCAGAGGCCTAGGATGGGCCATATGGTTGACATAATTTGTGTGTGTTTGGAGTGGTGTTCTAGAAATGGGCTGTGCAGAGCTGCTGTGTGTGTCTGGAGGTGATCTGCATATGATATAGATGTATGTGTGTGTTTGTGTACACACAGTCACGCCATGTGGCTGCCCTACACAGAGGTATGTTGGACAGCTGTGGGCCGTACATGGCAGGGTGTACAGATCACCGTCTCTATCTACAGACATGGGAACTGGTCCTTCCAGGGATATCACTGGCACCACCAAGCCCTAGGTCAGATGCAGTACTACTCCCTGATGGTGACTGCTGTCTGTTGGACCTGTGTCCCTGATGGGACTGGCCAGGACCACATGCCCATGGCCTTCTCCGATGTGGTGTTGACAGCACCCCTGCCTTCAGTAGTGCTGGTGGTACTGCCACAATGGGAGTGTGAAGGTTCATGGCTCCTCAGACTCTCATCTAATCTTGGCACTGACACTCATCCCCCACCACACACTCCAGCACAGACATTCCATGGTCAAGGATTGCCAAGGTCTCACCACACTCTCTATTCATGACAGCAGTATTGAGAAGTGTGGCCTCCAGAAGGTCACTTAGGCCATCAAAGATGCCAGGAAGAGTTATATCCAAGACCCTGAGTATTTGTCTGGTGTTGCATTCCATACATGGCTATGCCTCCACGACAGACCAAAACATGCATCTGGTGGCACATGCTGTAGCACTTGTGACAGGGGTTTAATGGGCAGCAGTCCTCCTTCAAGCACCCTTGTCCATCCACCTGTGTGGAACCTCACCTGGACTCTGGCTATGGCTAGTGTCAACACTTACACTTGCCATAGTCACCACACTACCCTGTTCCATGCCACCACCCACCAACTGTCCATTATCTTTAACTGCTAGGGGCGAGGTATGTGTGGGCATTGTGACTATGTACGGGGACATTGTGGGAGACAGTGGGATGCCAACTGATGGCACAAATTTAGCCCCTGACAACCCCACCTGTGCCTCACTATGAACACCATCATTGTCAGAGTCTGCAGAGACACTAACATCAGGTTCTGAACAGAAGGGACCACGACCCCCATCTCCACATGTGAGGGGAAGACAACATATGTAAATTAATACCTGCAGTATAAGGTTGGCTGGTACACACACAAACATGCGCACACACACACACACACACACACACACACACACACACACACACACACACACACACACACACACACACACATACACACACGCATGCACACATGCACATATGCACTCACACACAAAGACACATACAAGTGAGGTGGCACAAATGCATTACACAGACCTCACAATATCCAAATGATGACATGCATGACACACAGTCAGACCACAACATACACACTCTGGAAAGGCCCTCAATATCATGCAGTGCAGCCATGTTACTCCTAATATACACCTCTGGGACACATGAGTAGTGCTAGTAGGTGATGGGGCTTCACCTAGCACACACTGCAGCTATGTACATATTATTGCTGTTCACCTGTATAGCACAGTGGCAAATGAGACCACAGTAAATAATTTCAAAACATTTCCCACATTTACTGTGACATATAACCTGTACAATCCAATTGATAAACAAACAAATGTGTTAGGTGTAAAATATGATAAATGACATAGGCTGGTTGCCTAAGTGTGCACACCCTTAAACTGTTACTTTGTTGAAGCATCTTTGTATTTAATTACAGCATTCAGTATTCTTGGGAAGGAGTCTATCAGCATGGCACATCTTGACTTGACAATATTTGCACACTCTTCCTTGAAAAAGCCCTCCAACTCTGTCATATTGTGAGGGCAGCTCTTGTGCACAGCCCTCTTCAGGTCACACCACAGATTTCCTATCAGAGTTAGGTCTGAGCTTTGGCTGGGCCAATCAATAACCTTGATTGTGTTCTGGTAAAGCCATTCTTTTGTTGATTTGGATGTATGCTTCGGGTCACTGTTATGCTGAAAGGTGAAAAATCCTCTTTGTCTTCAGCATTCTGGCAGACGCCTGAAGGTTTTGGACCAAAAGTGACTGGTATTTGGAACTGTTCATAATTCCCTCCACTTTGACAAAAGCCCCAGTTCCAGCTTATGAACAGCAACCCTAAAGAAGGACACTGCCAACACCATGCTTCACCATGGGGATGGTGTTCTTTTGGTGATGCGAAGTGCTGTTTGTGCACCAAATGCACCTTTTGGAATTGTGGCCAAAAAGTTCAACCTTGATCTCATTACTCCATAACACATTTTCCCACATGCTTTTGGGAGACTTTATGTAATGTTTTGCAAATTGTATCCAGGCCTGGATGTTTTTCCTGTGTGAGACAATGCTTCCATCTTCCAACCATACCCCATAAGCCAGACATATGGAGAATACGGGAGATTGTTGTCACATGTAGTACACAACCAGTACTTGCCAGCAATTCCTGTAACTCCTTCAGTGTTACTCTAGGTCTCCTGACAGCCTCCCTGACCAGTTTTTGTCATGTAGTTTTATCAATTTTGGAGGGACGTCCAGTTCTTTGCAACATCACTGTTGTCCCATATTTTCTCCACCTTTAGTTGACTGTCTTCACTGTGTTCCATGATATATGCAATGCTGTGGTAATGTTTTTGTACCCTACTCCTGATGGATACCTTTCAATAATGAGATCCCTTTGATGCTTCGTAAGCTCTCTGCGAACCATGGCTTTTGCTGTACCAGGCAAATGAAAAATGTCAGTAAAACCATACTAGGACAGCTGACCATTATTTGGTGTTACTCAGAGTCTCTTTAATTAATGGCAGATATGTACCCAAGCAGACTGAATGCTGTAATTAAATCAAAGGGTGCTTCAACAACATTTTAGTTTAAGGGTGTGTACACATATGCATCCAGCTTATTGCACGTTTTTTATTCTTCATATTTGGTTCCCAAACTGATTTGTTTGTTTTTCAATTGAATTGTACAGGTTATAGGTCACATTAAAGGTGGGAAATGGTTTGGAATGATTTATTGTGGTCTCATTTTGTTTATATCACAAACACCTGGCATCTTAACAGGCATGTGTACACTTTTTATATCCACTGTATAAGAGTAATATATACAATATGTCCCTATATTTGGGCCTTTGTCCCCCCATTTTATCAGTCACTGTCCAGATTTCCTGCACTGACAGGTTGTGAGGTATGCTACAGAAATGTTACATCTCCTGTAAATAGGCCCCTGTGTTGACCACTTTGATGCAATGCAGTTAACTCCACCAGAAGTGAACATGCACATATCACAATATGGCTAGGAGTGACAGTTCTGTGCATGGTAAAATGCATGCCCTTAACATGCCTGGGGTATTGGTGAAACACGACAGGACAATTCCATACTCACCAGCTTCAGGCTGCTGTCCCACATCCAGACCAGATGGACCTATGTAGTTGTGGGAGAGAGGTATTGTCAGCAGACTCACATGTGGCATTGGCACAAGATGAATGCAGCTTTTCTGCACATTTACAGTACAAGCTCCAGTACTACATAATTTGATGTCCTTTGCCATAGATGTGCACTTCTGTGCATGACAAAAACCCACCCACAATTTCATTTTGACCTGTCATATGCGTCTAGATACTCTACAGATGCCAGTATGTCTGCTACACTAGTCGATTGATGTCCACTGAGACCTTACCTGCACACTCCTTACCTGTTGTCTGGGTGCCACCCACCTCCACAGTGTGGGTGTCTTCACTTTGATGTTGTGTGTTGGGTGCCCCAAGGTTGGCAAGGAGCTCCTCGGTGGGTGTAAGTGGGGCCTGCATGGCAGGACACCCCAACTGTGGCTGTGCGGTCCCTGGCCATGACAGAAGCCCTTCACCAGGCATGGTTCGGCCAATGCCTGACCTGCTCATCTGTTCATGCGTGCAGGCTGACATCATTCACCCTGTGGATGAGGTCATCCCACAGGGCGCTCCACTCCTGCAGATGTTGTTGGCTATGACCAAACATGACCCCATAATGCTGGATTATGCTGTCGATGATCAGTGCAGTTTCAGCCTCTGTGTATGCCGGATGTCTGGCGTGATGCATTGCACCTGGAAGACATAAACAGGGAAACACATCACAAAATCTCATACATTTGTCAACATAATTTATAGAACCTGCACATCAATATTGACTAGCACTAACCACCACTTACGACCACATCATACCCCTGTCAGCTATCAGCACAGTATAAGCTTGCATTGAACTCCTGGCCCTGATGTGTCATACCCCCACCCCCCCCATGAAGGCCAGTAAATTGCATAATCCTCCATTCATCATTTACTTCTGTGTAGGATGATTATAGTGGCCATCTTCCATGCAAATGGTCTGTGGATGGTGCTCAGGCTTTGTTTGATTACAGTGTGTAATGGAGCTTGGAGTACATTCCTGAGTTCATGTAGGATGCAGACAGTGATGTTATCAGGTGCCATGGGGACTTCAGTTTGTTGCCTTTGAGTAGGCATTATAGACCTGCTCCCTGATGATGAGGGGAGGGTAGTGGGTGCTGTGCATATCCACCTATACTGATGGGGGGCACGGGGGTGATGTTTTCACTTAACCTGTCTGCAGCAGGTTGACTATAGCTATGGCATGTGTGTATTTGGTGTGATTGACCACCAGTATAGGGTGGTTTGGGTTATTGCCTCTGAGATTGAAGACATATGTGAAGATGGGCATGTGATTGGCCTTAATAGAGTGGATGTGTGCAATTTATACTCATAGTTAGCCTTACAGTGATTAGCCTTACAGTAATTCACCTGTGACCTTATATGCTTGTTCAGACAAAGGTGGACATGCTTTCAAGTTGGTGCCTACACCTACTTGGCCCTGTACAGACAATATAGCAACCTATTATGTGGTTTGTGTATTGCTGCTGTCCACCAAAGGGAATTAATCTGCCTTGGTGGAGGTGGGTTTTACAAGTCAGGTATTGCTGCATCCATAGAGCTATGTAGGGGCTCATATAGCAGTTTGAAGTAGGCATGGACATGAGGTCACAACACAGTTGTACACTTCTCAAATTTTAACCTGATAATCATGCTTATTTTAGTACCCATTCCTGTGTCAGGGCAATGCAACAACCATTAGCTGTAGACATTTCTGTCTGTTGGATGCACTATAACTCAGATTACACGTGTATAACATGTACAACTTATTTACCTGACTACTTGCAACTCATATCTGCTGTTTTGCAGCTACACCTACTCATACATACATGTACACAGGTGATACCTGATATACATTTGTGTTCTATGTCAGTATGGCACACTGTATTTACACTCTTGCTGCTCAGTCATACCTACCAACCTGTTAGAGCAGGACAGCTGGACGATGGCACACATAAATGGGCGGGGGGCAAAGACCCAAAAATAGTGACACTTTAGTAATATTGCTGTAACATACATGAGTCAGTTGATAGCATAGTAGGCTTTGCATTCACAGAAATACCCTACAGGATGTCCGACATTCATAAGCATGCTATTATGTTATGATGTCAGTGTTCACAGATTTGTCAATCATTTGTCAAACATAACACAACTCTGTGTTTAAATGACTACAAATATTAGGCACACATGTGGTTAATGTGCAGAACACTGGACAGTTGAATGGTATGAGCTCAGTATATCACATGCAGTTCAATACACACGTCTGCGACAGTAGTTTGCTATGCACATACACTGTATAGGTCTCTTAGATTTGCAAGACAAACATGTGTATCATAGTTGTATTCACAAGTAACATATGGATATTTACAACATCCCAGTAGCTGGGCTAGCAGTGTTACAGTCAGTACTGTTTGACAGACAATCCAGTAGGAGTCATATGTGAGCTGTCCTTTTCAGGGGTGATTCAGGGGCCTGAGCTGTAATTTATGTTACTGCAGACAGAGACAGATGCTATGGCCATAGGTGCTGATCAGCAATATATCAATACAGCAAGTCTTATTGAGACACATATTTTTAACTTCCTATTTCCCATTATTACATACCCCTACTGCATTCCACTAAATTCTTACTTATTTCACATACCTGTTCTTTTTTTTTTTTTTTGAGTAGTCTTGAATAGTTGGTTTGTTGGTGTGCTTGGTTCTCTCTCTCTTTCTCACTCTCTCTGTCTACTTATGTAGAGGTATAGACCCGTTTTGCATAGGCAGCTGCTTGCCTTTTGTAGGTAATGCTCATGAGCAGGTGATGGCCTGTGCACCAATTGGTGCCCCCCAATTGCTAACTGCATGCAGAACAGCTGTGTTATTATTACAATAGCCAATGGGATGGCAACACACTCCTATGATTGAATATTTCATGTGGGTGTTGCCCCTTTTCCTTGCCTGTGAGGAGAACATCATGGAGGTGTGTGAGCTACAGCATCACAGAGGGTAGGTGGGAATACCTCTTACAACAAGACTTGTGGAGACAGCCCAACAAAATGGGGGAGAAGGTTCCAGACATAGAGACAGAATCTAAGTATCGCTGTTGTACAGTTGGAATAATGCTAGTTTAACAGGGTTTGTCTGGACATGCATTTTCTGCGTGATTTTAAGTCTGACAGTGTTATGTGGATGACATAACTCTCAACCTGTAGGGCTTTCCACAGAATGGCAAGAGGTTTGCCTGTTATGTTTGGTCAGTTCCCAAAATTTTTTTTGTCTTTGGCAAATCAGTATGATATTCTGGGAATTGCAGTCAGTAAATGCTAACATCCATTTGTGTTTCTGACTTCAGATCCCTCAGAAAACATAAGTAACAACAAACCCTGTGACACCAGAAACTTTCTCAGTTTATAACAGCAATATTTCCAATATGTCCCTATGTTTGGACCTCTGTCCCCAATTATGTCAGTCTTTGTCCAGATGTGATGCACTAAGAGGTTGATAGGTATGGTATATCATTATTTATTACCTTCATTACTGATATCATCCCAGTGATGTAGCAGACTCCCAGGCATGTTACGTGGAAGAGGCCATATATACGAGGCCAAAGCCTGGACATTCTATGGGAATCTGTATAGTTGAGAGGTCTGTGTATGCCTCTGCATTGTTAAACTCTCAGGACTGTGTAGCAGTGTAGTGTATACATGTTAGTTGGGCTGTGTAGAGAGGGGGTACATTTGAGTGTTATGGGCCCTTTCTGTCTGATTGTGCATGCTGCTTTGGTTTCTGGTGACATATTGGCTGTATATGTTTGTAGGGGAAGACTGTTTGTAGGGGCAGACTGAGACACATCCCATACCACCTCAGAATTTCTACTACACTGTGACTTGGGGCAGTATATGTAGGGTAGTGTGTGAGTGGCAAACAGGATATTCTTGTTCACACAGTCATTATACTCCAGTGTTCAGTTGGCTTACTGGTATGTCACTGTGACTGTGGTTTAATTGGTTGTGGGTATGCAGTTTCATAGTAGTGTCTGTTTTTCACTACTGTTACATCCCTGTAGTGCCTGATATATTTGTAAATGCATGTGTAAGTCCCCAGAGCTGATTTGGGGTAGTGTTGTGTTGGTCTGACTGTAGTTTGGATGGTGCTTGGTGACATGGTTGGCAGCTCAGAGTAGTTTCCTTAATGTTATATTATGTCCAGATATTCATAGGATGTCCAATTGTGTGGCTCATATCTTTGGTCTGGTCTCCATAACTGTTGTGTACTTCTGACAAATCAGTGGTATGATATGAAGATTTAGGTCACTAACTAATAAAAAGCAATTGAGTCTTGAATTTGTGATATTTCAGTCAATATATGTCAGAACAGATGGTGTTACTGCAGCAACTTTCTCAGCTTATCAACTCACATATTTCAGATATGTCCCTATTACCATGCCTTTGTCCCCTCACTTTGTCAGGCTTGGTCCAGATTAATTGCACTAAAGGGTTCTGAGCATACCTCTCAACTGGCAGGGGTTTCAGAGAATGTCCAGATGTTTGGCTCATATTTTTCGTCTGTTCCACAAATTATTTGTATTTGTCTGGTAAATCACTGTGATGATCTGAGGATTTATGTCAGCAAATAATGACAGACATTTCAGTTTCTGACCTCGTATCCTTCAGAAAATGTATGCCAAAACAAACCCTGTTACTGTAGCAACTTTCTAATTTTATAAGAGCGATATTTCAAATATGTCCCTATTTTTGGCCCACTGTCCCCCGTTTTGACTGCCTTTGTCCAGATTTCTTACACTAAGTGGTTATGAGGCATGATTCTGAGGTATGACTGCACTGCATGTTATACACACACATACACACACACGCACACACACACACACACACACACACACACACACACACACACACACACACACACACACACATATCTATATAGTTTATATATGTATATCTATGTCATGTATATACTTTTTCATATATATGTATCACTATACACACACACACACACACACACACACACACACATATATATATATATATATATATATATATATATATATATATATATATATATATATATATATATATATATATATATATATATACAAAACATCACTGATTACACAGAGTTTTCTCCTACTGTTAAATGCCTCTCCTGTATGATACGTTTGAAAAAGCATCAGAAATTCCTACAGCTCAAATGGTGTAGTGGTACACTCCTCTGACTGTAGTATACAGGGTTCTTGTTTCCAAATGTGCCAGAGCAGTCTATTTTCTTGCTGGGCAGAGCAGGGGCTGATGAAGACAGAGTGATTAAAGAGTTTTAAGCAGGTTTGCGTGAAGCTAAGCGATGCTTACAGTTATGTCCTCTTAGCTTTGCATAGCGGCTTTTATTCCTGCTTACACCCATGCTAATTTTAAATAAAGAAAAGAAAAAAGGCGTGATAGGAAAGTGGTAAAAAGGGGGCATACAGAGGGAAAAACAATGTGAAAGGTAGCTAGGGATGTGCAGGATGGGTGTAGGGAAGGTCCATAGCTGTCCATTTCTTCTACAGCAACAGCTTTGCATGTGTACAGAATCTGGAGGTGAATTTGGACCCTCAAACTCCAGAGAGAGGGGGTGAGGACAACAGAAATTAGTTTTAGGCCATTTGGGCCAAATTACATGTGTCCAGTGGACACGTGTGCAAAATGGATAGCTATGTATGGGGCAGATGCCCCCCCTTTTTTTTGTAAGGTGAGAGTGGGATGTTGGGGAAGGATTGCAGGTACTTCTGGGGAGGTAGGTTGGGTAGGGAGACAGACAAGACAGACAAGACAACAGACAGGGGTGGTGTATGACATGTGGGGGGTAAACACCTTGGATGGGGTGGGTGGTTGGGAATCATAGGCCCATGAGCCCCCATATGGATACAGTGGGACTGACATCCCCACCTCCAGGCAGTCACTGCTGCACCTTCACAGCCCTGAAAGTGGTTGTGCTGGGGGCTGGACAACAGGGGCAGCCTGCCCTCAAGGTGTACCAGGTGGCCCTCCATCTGGCTCAACTGACCACCCAACTTGGAGCTGATGATATTGTGTACCATATCCCGGAACTGGCAGTGGATGATGGGCTCCTTTCTGTCCCATGGGCGTTTACCTACATTGAGGGAGATGATGTTGTCCCAACAGGTATTTCTGAGTCAACACAGCTCTGTAGGTGCCCACATAGTATTGTGGTGTAGGCCTGGACACTACTGCTAGTTCCAACTGATGAAACATTGGCTGCAGAGCTACTTCTACCTGTTCTGAGGAGATTTATAGTAATTTTTGTAAAGTTAATTATGTTTGATCCTAATGGGGGGGCGGGGCAGGGGAGATTTTAACCTGAACAGTGATAGCTATATGGTCATACCAAGGAGGATGACACTGTAGTTACAGTGGCTACTCATGCTGGTTAGGACCAGGTACAGGATATTTCCATCTGTCATAGCAGTGTCGACCAGCTGATCCACTGCATTGCCATTGACAAAGCCGAGGAATCTTTGTGCATTCATGTTCAGGTGGCATAGGTCCTTCTCACTATGACTGGGTAGTTGATGTCACCCAGGAACAGGGTAGGTGATTGAATCCTAACAAATTCCAGCAAATCCCAATAGGTGTAGTGGGTGTCCATTGTCATGATTGGAGGCCTGTAGCTAGCTATGATTTGAGTAGGTGTTTTGTCAACTGTTAACTGCACTCGGGATGTCTCCCATGCATTATACTGCTTTGCCAGCCTGGAGGTGTCTATGTGAATGATGATGTATGATAACGTCAACGCTCCACCTCCTGTGGCTTTGCAGCCCTCCATTTGAGGTCTAAATGTATGGTGGGATGAATAACCTGACAAAGTTATTATGCTCTCCACAGCTACAAAGCAGGTGTTAGTGACTGCAGAAATATTGGCATCCTAAAGGACAAGGTACGCCTGCATTGACATGGGTTTCATGCTAAGACACCTAGCTCCTGTTAGAGCAAGACATTTGCACAAAGGCACAAATCACTAGTGGGAAAAGGCCCCAAAATAGTGCCACTTTATGAATCTAGCTCAAACACACTTAGATGCCAGCAAAGACGGTGTCACATTCCCAGGCCTCCTCCACAGGATATGACAAATGACAATCAAATGTATGCTATTATGTTATGACTTCACTCTATAATGGGTTGCCAGTGATGTGCCAGACAATACACAACTGTATGAGGCATTGACTACAAATATGAGGAAGTCATGTGGTCAGTCTGCAAAACTCTGGACAGTTGTCAGGTATGGGCTCAGTATATAACATACAGTTTAACACACACTTCTGCACCTGTTGTTTATTATACACATACACTATATAAGTCTCTTACATTTGTAAGAAAAGCATATGTATCATAGTAGCATTCACAGGTGACATATGAATATTTACAACATCCCAGGTAGCTGACCTAGCAGTGTTACATGTAGCACTGGACAACAGACACTCTGGTAGTAGTCATACATGAGCTGACCTTTGCTGGGGTGAGTCAGGGGCAGGAAATGTGATCCATGTCAATGCAGACAGGGCAAGCAAGAATAGACAGCAGCATGTGAGTCCAGCAGGTCTTGTTGTAACCTAGTGTTCAACTTCATATTTGACAGTATTGCATCCCCTATTCAGCATTCCATTACAAGCTTATGTGATTGGCTTACCTGTTCTAGTCCTGAAGAGTTTCCTCAGAATAATGCAAATGGTTAGGTTTGTGTTATCACAGTTTGTTTTTGTGTGGATGGGTTAAGACCTGTGTTGCATAGGCAGCAGCTTGCTTTTTGTAGGTAATGCTCATGAGCAGGTGATGGCCTGTGCACCAATTGTCATCTCCCATTTGCTAGTTGCATCCAGAGCAGCTGTGTTGTATTTCCATTAACCAATGCCATAGCAAAACAGTGCTATAATTAAGTCCTTCATGTGGGCCTTGCCCCTTTTCCCTGCATGTGTGGAGGACATTATGGAGGTGTTGAGGCTATGGCTTCACAGTTGGTAGGTGAAAATAGCTCTCAGGACAAGACATGTGCAGACAGGCCAACAACATGGGGGACAAAGCTCCAGAATTGGGGACAGATTGTAAGTAGGCATTACTGTTATACACACAGAGGATTGCTAGATTAACAGGTTTGTCTGGACATGCATGTTCTGCGTGACTTGATGTCTGAAAGTGATATGTCTCTGACAAACCTTTCAACTGTCCAGATGTCTACAGACTTCCCAGAGTTTTGCCTGTTATGTTTGGTGTGTCCCTCAGACAATTTCTGTTTTTGTGAAATCAGTAGGATAATGTGAAGATTGTAGTCAGTAAATGCTGACATCCATTAGTGTTTCAGACATCATATCCTTCAGGGATGTTATGTTACAACAAAACCTGTAA
This sequence comes from Protopterus annectens, assembly GCF_019279795.1. NCBI lineage: Eukaryota > Metazoa > Chordata > Ceratodontiformes > Protopteridae > Protopterus > Protopterus annectens. The sequence goes on from NC_056733.1 coordinate 1,554,341,713, forward strand.
CACCAGCAACTGTTTCAGTTTGTAACACCACTATGTGAGATATGTCCCTTTTTTCGGCCCCCTGTCCCCCAAGTATGTCATGCTTTGTCTAGATGTCTTGCATTAAGATGTTCGGAGGTATGGTATAGCATTATTTAGTGACTGCACTCCTGATATCATCCCAGTGACTTAACAGACCCCTGGAAGTGGTATGCGGCAGTGGCCATAAATATGGTCCCACATCCTGAACATTCTGTAGAAATCTGTACAGTTGAGAGTTATGTATGTCTGACCATCATTAACAGACTGTCAAGATTGTGTAGCAGTGCTGTGTGTAAATATTTGTTGGGCTGAGTAGGGAGAGTAGCAGATGTGAGTGTCATAGATCATTTTCTATCTGACTGTGCATGCTGCTACAGTTGCTGGTGGTCTATCAGGTGTGTATGTTTGTAGGGACAGACTGAGAAATGTCCTGTAACACCTCAGGATTTCCAGTAGACTGTGAATTGGGGCAGTATATATCAGTGTAGTGTGTGGCTGGCAATCAGTATATGTTTGTTCAAACAGTCCTTCTACTCTAGAGTTAATTTGAGTGGTATGTTGCTGTGATTGTGGTGCAAATGATTGTGGGTGGACATTTTCATACCAATATCTGCTTTTCCCTACAGTTCCATCCCTGTAGTGCATGTTATATTTGGAAATAAATGGAAAATTCCGCAGAGCTGATTTGGGGTGGTGTTGTGTTGGTCTTACTGTGGTTTAGAAGGTGCTGGGTGAAATGTTTGGCAGGTCTCACTGTTTTTCCTCTTTTGTTACATAACTACAGTCATACCACTCCACTGTCCAGATGTCTAGACACTGTCCAGATGCGTGGCTCATATATTTTTGTCTGTTCCTCATTACAGTTGTGGGTTTCTGACAAATCACTGGGATGATGTGAACATTGGCAGCCGTAAATGATGACATTCATTTGTGTTTCAGACCAGGAATCTATCAGGAATTATATGCTTAACAAATACATGCTACTCTAGCAGAACTTCTACACATATAACAGCCATATTTCAAAGATGTCACTGTTGTCTGCCCTTTATCCCCCACTTAGTCAGCCTTTTTGCAGATGTCTTGCAGTAAGAGGTTGGTTATTTATATATATATATATATATATATATATATATATATATATATATATATATATATATATATATATATATATATATATATATATATATATATATATGTGTGTGTGTGTGTGTGTGTGTGTGTGTGTGTGTGTATCTATCTATACATATATTTGTATATAAGAGTACTACGGATATATATTTTTCCCTTATGTTCAATGACTGTAGTGCATGATATGTTTGTAAAAACATTACAGATTCCTAGACTTCAGATGGTGTAGAAGTATGCTGCTGTAATTGTAGTGCACAGTGTCCTGGGTTCAAGACTTGGAAATTATGACTTTTTTTTCATTAATGTTAAATGACCAGAATGCATATGTTTGTAAAAGCATTAAAAATTCCCACGGCTCTTATTGTGTTTAGGTATGTTGCTGTGATTATAGTGCCAGCATCCTGTGTTTGAGATATGACTGGGCTGATGAAGGCAGTGTGATTAAACCACTTTTCAATAGTTGCAAGCAAATTTGTGGGGAGCTACATGATGCTAACAGACAGTTAAGACTGCTTACACCTGATGTCTCCCATGCATCATACTGCTTTGCCATCCTGGAGGTGTGAATGTGAATGATGATGTATGATAACTTCAATGCTCCACCTCCTGTGGCTTTGCAGCCCACCATTTGAGGTCTAAATGTATGATGGGATGAGTAACCTGGCAAGGTTAGTGTGCTCTCCACAGCTAAAAAGCAGGTGTTATTGACTGCACAAATATCGGCATCCTACAGGACAAGGTACGCCTGCATTGACATGGGTTTCATGCTAAGACACCTAGCTCCTGTTAGAGCAAGACATTTGCACAAAGGCACACATCACTGGTGGGCAAAGGCCCAAAAATAGTGCCACTTTATGAATCTAGGTCAAACTCTTAGTTGCCAGCAAAGACAGTGTCACATTCACAGGCCTACTCCACAGGATATGGCATCTGACAATCAAATGTATGCTATTATGTTTTGACTTCAGTCTTTAATGGGTTGCCAGTGATGTACCAGACAATACACAACTGTATGAGGCATTGACTACAAATATGAGGAAGCCATGTGGACAGTCTGCAAAAATCTGGACAGTTGTCAGGTATGGGCTCAGTATATAACATACAGTTCAACACACGCTTCTGCACCTGTTGTTTATTATACACATACACTATATAAGTCTTACATTTGTAAGACAAGCATATGTATCATAGTAGCATTCACAGGTGACATATGAATATTTACAACATCCCAGGTAGCTGACCTAGCAGTGTTACATGTAGCACTGGACAACAGACACTCCAGTAGTAGTCATACATGAGCTGACCTTTGCTGGGGTGAGTCAGGGGCAAGACATGTTATCCATGTCAATGCAGACAGGGCAAGCAGGAATGGACAGCAGCATGTGAGTCCAGCAGGTCTTGTAACCTAGTGTTCAACTCCCTATTTGACAGTATTGCATCCACCATTCAGCATTACATTACAAGCTTATGTGATTGACTTACCTGTTCTAGTGTTGAAGAGTTTCCTCAGAATAATGCAGATAGTTAGGTTTGTATTATCACAGTTTGTCTTTGTGTGGATGGGTTCAGATCTGTGTTGCATAGGCAGCAGCCTGCCTTTTGTAGGTAATGCTCATGAGCAGGTGATGGCCTGTGCAACAAATGACATCTCAAATTTGCTACTTGCATCCAGAGCAGCTGTGCTGTCTTTCCATTAGCCAATGCCATAGCAAAACAGTGCTATAATTAAGTCCTTCATGTGGGCCTTGCCCCTTTTGCTTGCCTGTGTGGAGGACATTATGGAGGTGTTGGGGCTACAGCTTCACAGTTGGTAGGTGGAAATAGCTCTCAGGACAAGACATGTGGAGACAGGCCAACAACATGGGGAACAAAGCTCCAGAATTGGGTACAGATTGTAAGTAAGCATTACTGTTATACACATAGAGGATTGCTAGATTAACAGGGTTGTCTGGACTAGATGTTCTTCGTGACTTGATGTCTGAAAGTGATATGTCTCTGACATATCTTTCAACTGTCCAGATGTCCACAGGCTGCCCAGAGTCTTGTCTGTTATGTTTGGTCTGTTCCTCAGACAATTTCTGTTTTTGTGAAATCAGTAGGATAATGTGAAGATTGTAGTCAGTAAATGCTGACATGCATTAGTGTTTCAGACATCATATCCTTCAGGGATGTTATGTTACAACAAACCCTGTAACACCAGCAATTGTTTCAGTTAGTAACACCACTATGTGAGATATGTCCCTCTTTTCGGCCCCCTGTCCCCCAAGTATGTCATGCTTTGTCCAGATGTCTTGCAGTAAGAGGTTCAGAGGTATGGTATAGCATTATTTAGTTACTGCACTCCTGATATCATCCCAGTGATTTAGCAGACCCCTGGAAGTGGTATGCGGCAGTGGCCATAAATATGGTCCCACACCCTGAACATTCTGTAGAAATCTGTACAGTTGAGAGTTATGTATGTCTGACCATTGTCAACAGACTGCCAAGATTTTGCAGCAGTGCTATGTGTAAATATTTGTAGAGCTGAGTAGGGAGAGTAACAGATGTGAGTGTCATAGATAATTTTATATCTGCCTGTGCATGATGTTACAGTTGCTGGTGCTCTATCAGTTGTATATGTTTGTAGGGACAGACTGAGAAATGTCTTGTAACACCTCAGGATTTCCAGTAGACTGTGACTTGGGGCAGTATATGTCAGTGTAGTGTGTGGCTGGCAATCGGTATATGTTTGTTCAAACAGTCATTCTACTCAGGCGTTAACTTGAGGTAGTGGTTTGTTGCTGTGACTGTGGTGCAAATGCTTGTGGGTGGACATTTTCACACTGATATCTGCTTTTCCCTACAGTTCCATCCCTGTAGAGCATGATATATTTGTAAATACATGGGTAATTCTGCAGAGCTGATTTGGGGTGGTGTTGTGTCGGTCTTACAGTGGTTCAGAAGGTGCTGGGTGAAATGGTTGGCACGTCTCGCTGTTTTTCCACTTTTGTTACATAACTACAGTCATACCTCTCCACTGTCCAGATGTCTAGACACTGTCCAGATGCGTAGTATGTTCCTCATTACAGTTGTGGGTTTCTGACAAATCACTGGGATGATGTGGACATTGGCAGCAGTAAATGATGACATTAATTTGTGTTTCAGGCCAGGAATCTATCAGGAATTATATGCTTAACAAATGCATGCTACTCTAGCAGAACTTCTACATGTATAACAGCCATATTTCAAAAATGTCACTGTTGTTTGCCCTTTATCCCCCAGTTAGTCAGCCTTTTTGCAGATGTCTTGCAGTAAGAGGTTGGTTATATACATATATATATATATATATATATATATATATATATATATATATATATATATATATATTTGTATATAAGAGTACTACGGATATATATTTTTCCTGTATGTTCAATGACTGTAGTGCATGATATGTTTGTAAAAAGATTACAAATTCCTACTGTTCAGATGGTGTAGAAGTATGTTGCTGTAATTGTTGTGCACAGTGTCCTGGGTTCAAGACTTGGAAGTGATGACTTTTTTTTTCATTAATGTTAAATGGCTAGAATGCATGATATGTTTGTAAAAGCATTAAAAAATTCCCACAGCTCTTATGGTGTAGAGGCATGTTGCTGTGATTATAGTGCCAGCATCCTGTGTTTGAGATATGGCCACGCTAATGTAGACAGTGTGATTAAACCACTTTTCAGCAGTTTTAAGTAGATTTGTAGGGAGCTAAGTGATGCTAACAGACAGTTAAGACTGCTTACACCTGTGCTAATTTTAATTAAAGAAAAAAAAGGTGATAGTATTGTGGTGAAATGGGGGCTAGCAGGGGGTAAAACATTAGGAGATCCAGCTTGGGATGTGCAGGATGGGTGTGGGAAAGGACCATAGCTCTACAATTTTTCTGCAACAACAGCTGTGAATAATGTGTAGATTTTAGAATTTACAGCCTCATACCCCACAGGGAGGGGTGTTGGCAACAGATATTTGGAGAATAATTTGTGGATAGATTTATTAATTTCACTGTACATGGGGACAAAATGTAAAGCTATGTATGGGGCAATGATTTTTTTGCGGGACAGATGCCTTTTTTTAGGTGAGAGTTGGATGTTGGAGAAGGGCTGTAGGTATGTTTGAGGAGGTAGGTTGGGTAGGATAGGTAGCATTTGCAGACAGACAAGACACACAAGACAGCAGACAGGGGTGGTATATGACAGATGAGGGGGGTAAACACCTTGGATGGAGAGGGTGGTTGGGAATCTGAGGCACATGAGCCACCAAATGGATACAGTGGGACTGAGGTCCCCGCCCATGGGCAGTCACCATTGCACCTTTATGGCCCCAAAGGTAGCTGTGTTGGGGGCTGGACAAAAGGGGCAGCCTGCCCGTTGAGGTGCACCAGGTAGCCCTCCATCTGGCACAGTTGACAACCCAACTCAGAGCAGATGATGCTGAGCACCATACCCCAGAACTGTCTGTTGGTGACGGGCTCCTCTCCATACCCATGCCCAGGTTGAGAACAGGCCTTATCCCCTGAGGTGGTTCCAAGCAATGGTGGTGCAGGGCCAGCAGAGGAGAATGTTCTGGGTTGGGTTCCAGATGCGCTGGGGCCCAGTTCAACAGCCAGATGGGGTGGGACAGGGAGATCCGCTGGGATCTGCCTTCGCAAATTTGCTATGGTGTTGTGGTTTTCCAAGAAATATTGGTTAGTCATGAACAACACATTTCAAAATTAGCTATAACAGCATGCATGGGTGTTCCCATTAACCCAAACAGATTTGATACAGTTACATACAAGCAGAACATATGTATAAATGGAACAACAGTATGCATTTTAACAGCATGCAAGTTACATTGATGACAACAGGCCACCAATAATGGTATTTGAACAAGGTATGTTAATATGCGACCAATGAAATATATGAACAATAATAGAGCACAGGTCCCAGCAATAGGTTTTGAGAACAACATACCCATAGTATATGAATAATAATCATTGATCCAGATGATGACTCTGGGGAGAGAATAAAAATCCATTAACAATTGTATTGGCTTCTATTTTTCACAACAATACTGCTCAATACTCTACAGGTTTGCCCTCACTTTACATCTACCTATGGCCCATAGCTTCTGTGGCACATACATACTTGTTAGACTGTCAACCTGTAATGGTATGGGGCAGACTGGGTACACTGTGGCTACTTTACTGAAGGGGGATTGTACATGTCAGGGTTACATACATGACAAAGAAGGGGTACCCTGCAATGATCTTGTGTGAGTCTGCTACTGTCATAGTTCACCTGGATTGCTATTTGTGTCCAAGGTGTTTGGCAGCAGTGACCACTAGCCATGACAGTGTGACACTTGAGAGACATGTATCGGGATGAGGGCATGGTGTATGTACCTATCCTGCTGACATTTGCAGGCATATCGGGTTGGACAGTGGAACAGTTGTACATGGTGTATTATAATATCATTCATACAGCGACTACACACATTTCTTTACCTGTAAGACCTGTGGAGAAAATATCTGTTAACACTTTCTGTTTCTACACATATTCAGGTGTATTAGTATACCCTTCATACAGCCATTACACACATTTGTTTACCTGTGGGGCCTGTGGAGAAAATATCTGTTAACACTTTTTAACAGTTTCTAACAAATATACAGTGTTTCTATTGTGTATATATGCACACTTCTCAGTACCACTCTCTGGATTTGAACCATGTTTGGATGTGCTAAAATGAACAACAATGCTGTTTTCCATCACACTGCACTACTGGGGAACTGCTGTTTCTTCCTTGAATGATTTCTGAGTAATACTCTCTGGTTTGGACAGTCTGACCTTGCAATCCTGAAATTCATGCCTGGCAGATAGTTATTGTACTGTGTATTACGCCTTTGAAATAATACATTCTGGAAAGCAAAAGTTAACACAAGACTGCAATGCATACTAGATGTTTTCCAGAACAGCCTCAGTTAATTCATGCTGTTAATGCCATATTTTATGTAAATAACCGGGTACACATTCTATTTCTACAACAACATACCAGAGTAAACACAACCATCTGTTGAATATTTTTATTACAGTGAAATGACACTTTTATTAATGGACATCCTGTGGATAAGTAGTGTGACAAACATGTTTTATTCATTAGACACAGTATACAATATACCTGTTGGCAGCAAACAATGTACACCTTCTACTTTATGGCACTATATACTTCAAGAAAGATCTGTACTCACCAACCTGTGGTCACATCCTTGTTGGTCTGTTGGCATGGGCCTCAATGTTCATAGCCCTCTCTTCTGCAGCTGTAGGGGTGAGAAACAAACATTATGCATACCTGTCTATCACATACTTAGGCTAGAATTTGGTACAGCTATATCTGGGATACTTATAAACCACTAGAGCATGCTGGTCCCACGCATCTTGGATCCATTGCACCAAGAGTTCCCCCTTCCTACACTTTAGGTCAGCATAATGATGCCGTACCTGCTTTCCCGTCTGGGGGAATCCAATGGCACTGGTGAGGTTGCATGCCAGACAGTTCCAGGCCTCCACTTTGTACTGAGTGCCCTGGTACTGTCCCTGCAGCAGCCTGTCATCATAATGTTCTACAAGGAGTCCAGCCACAACCCTGGACTCCAGGATGCCCCAGCACTGCACTCGATAGCATGCTCCCTCTTCAACACCAGACATATTCCTGCAGAGATCAAACTACAACAGGTAATAGCTGTATTCTTGCCTTCATGGTTTATATAAGCCATATTTCCTTTGCAGTCATTGGACCATTTAGAAAATGCTGCGCACAGCTTAGCAACGCACAGACCCACTAAGCTGGGTTGAACAGTGTTTATAGGGGTAATTGCTGAGCATTGCGTCACAGTGCACAAATCCATTTAGCTGAGCTGACTGCTGCTTAGGATTCACATTTAAGCACTGCTAACCATTGCTCACTTTTCATTTAAAAAAATATCAGGATAATGACTTAATTAATCATTACTGACATATTAGTAAGTGTATATGATTTACTTTACATGATGTCCCTCTATGTTCTTTCATTACATTACCATGAGGTGTGACTATGCTGTATGGGACACTTGTGTATACATGGGTGATTTCACATGTTATATGCACTCACACTTACATTTTAGACCAGCTACACTACCCTGGTTGACAAATATCAATTACTACATAATTTACAATTAAAATAATAATTTTAACACTGCTTTCCCATGTAAAAATAAAGGGCTTGTCTTGATACTCAAACCATGAATGCCTGCATGGAAAGCCAGGACTCTAACCACTATGCTATCACTGCATGAGAATTATAGCTGTATATTTTTATTTATCACCTATGGGATGTTTAAGCAATGCTGAGCAGAGGGCCATAACACTCACACCCACTCAGCTACACTTAAACATACCACAGAATGGAAAATAATTAATAAACCCACTTTATTTACATGTATCTGTACTCTTTGTCAGTCACAGTAAGGGAGATTGTAAAGGGACACATAAGGACAGATTTTAATTATTGCTCTTATAAACTTAGGAAGTGTGACTGTGGTTCTTTATCAAATCATTGTCAAATAACTCAGGGTTTAAGTCAGAACATACTGACAGACATTTGGGTTTCAGATTTCATACCCTTTAGGAAATCTGTGCTACTGCAAATCTTTTATTCTTTCAACTTTCTGGGTTTGAAAGTGCAATATTTAAAAAGTGTCCCTATTTTGTGCCTTTGTCTCCCCATTATTTTTGGCTTTGTACAGCTTTTCTTGCTCTAAGAGGTTGAGAGGTATGTGAGGCAGGCATCTGGGCATTCTGCAGAAACCTGTACAGTTCAGGGCTATGGCCGTATGGCTCTTTAACAATGCAGGAGGTGTGTGACAGAACCTCTCACACACCCCCTGCATTGGTTTCTTTCTCCACAGACACTGAAATACTCATTTTATTTAATTTCAATGTCTGCGGACACAGAAATGCTTTTTAAAAGTGTTAAAATATATTACTCATTAAGCTTAAGTTAAGATGCCCATTTTTAGATCTCAAGGACTTCATGAGAATATTTTATGAATGAGAATGTTTCTTTAAGGGGTTGTCCCTTGCAAGAGGCTTGGCTGTCAAATGATGGATATCTTAAATTTTATTGGTTAATGTAATACTTTTAATGTGGAAGGTGTATTATGCAGGGTCTATGTCAGAACACTGAAAAATCAAAAAATCGAACGCTCACATGAGCGAATAATCAGGAACTTGAAATCGCTATTCTGGGGGGCTGCTCCCCCACACCCCCTGCTACATATATATTCCTACTCCAAGATCACACTACATTGAGGAAAGGGCAAATATTCCGATCTTCACTGTGCTGCAATCCAAAAACCTAAATATTGAATTCCTGATTTTTTGCTCATGTGAGCATTCTATTTTTTTTATTTTTCGGTGTTCTAAAGTAGACCCTATTATGCATTTCATTTGAGGAAGTTTTTTATTTAAAGAAGAAAGTGCTCATGTACGTTTATATTAAAGGATTGGATTTCTTTTGAAGGGTATAGTGCATTGTGCTTCATTTTTAAATCTGTAGTCTGTATCTTCCTGGTCCAGCATGCCGTTTTCTTTCTGCTGCATAATTTAAAAAGGGTTTTTCAGGTGAAGGAGGCTCACCTCATTAAAAAATAATTTTAAGGTACTTTGTTTTCTTTGATGTTTTTGATTTGTGAGTCTACAACAAGATTTTTCAATGAAAAGAGCTTCCAGCAATTTCTTTTTGTTCTCAAATTCATCAAAATGAGATTCTATGTAAATGTGTGTAATTAGAGAATTATATTGAAGATTTGAAAGCCCAGAAAGGAGATTTGTTTGATAGGGATCAATTTTTGATAACTTTATTTTAAAGTTTCATTTGTTTCTTGATCTGAGCTAGAGTTTATATTGGCTTGGTGTGAAATTTAGCCTCATGTTGGATATGTATGATAAGCAAAACAAAATCATATATTTTAATGAAAATCTGTTATAAAAATAATGGATCACTGAATCATGAAATAGGTGACTTATAACATACTTGCAGTTTGATTTTTGTTAAATGGGGTGGTAAATTTTAATTTTACTTTGATGATGCTGAAATTAACTATTACAACTACTTAAAGTTATTAACAGTTGCTGGATAATGCTTGTGCTAATGAAACGTGTTAAAGCTCATGTTTTCTCTGAAGCATACATCATATCAGGGGACTTAAAACTAATGTATGAATTCACTTTTTAAGGAACTTAAGGCTGCCTGCTTGAGTTGAACAAAAGGATGAAGATAAAATCTGGATGATAGAGTTTAGGATAAGGCAGGTAACTAACTAAATCATAACCAGACATTTTCTTTTCCACTTCTATTAAATGCACCTCTCTTTCATAACCACTGTTAATTTACAGTCCAGTATTACTTAGTAAAATAATTTGCTTTTTATATAACTCTGAGCACCAAACTGTCTTCCATAACCAATAGAAAACTGCATAACTCACAAAGTATGTTCTATAGCAATAGTACCCCTCTGTCTTCATCACCCTCATCACACAAATTATATGTTTTCACCTTATTTGCATGCAACAAAGGATACCATCCCATAGACATGTTACAAATAACACCAGTTTAAAATCCACACAGTATTCTTCAATGTCTCATTTATGTTAATATGTGTGCATTCCTATTGCAAATATTATTAGTACAATTATACGATATGTCATTACAAGAATTAAAAAAAATTCTCACTAAATAGTCAAATATTCTATATGGCTATAATCATACAAATCTGGTCCTTCCACGGAAATCATGAACAATGCTAAACTTTTATTTTTCATGAACAAATACATGAGTTTAACAATACTAAGTGTAAATGGCATCAATAAGAAATGGTCCAGCTGGCCATCTTGGCTGATTACTAAATGACCACAGAAAATACTAATAACAGAAACATGGAAAAGAATAACTTCTGTCCTTTAAATTATTTAGGGTCAAAGTGTATTTTATACACTGATACCATACAAAGTACAATGACTGGTGGAAGAATTCTTCTGATAGTTAAAAACAACTTTTGCATGAATACTACAAATATTATAAATGCAAATTTTACAAAAAATACTATAAATATTACAAATGCAATCACCAATAATGCAAAAAGCAGCATCTTGCTTCACAGCCATCTTATTCCAGGAAAGCACACCTGCATAAATACCAGGACTGCAAGTAGTCCAACCCTATCTTCAATCGCAACACTACAGCAAGCCTTTCAAGAGATGTTTCCAGTAAGTTATTCCAGGAGATTTCAACATAAATGTCAGAGGTCCTAATGCAAGTCAGTTTTAACAGAATTCTACAACAACACAGTTTAGAGTAAATAGTAAAACAGTCCACAGATACATGCCCCATTACATGAACTAGCTCATCTCTTGACCTCATAAACCAATAATATAAATTATCTGTGCTTACAGATTTATATCCTCCTTAGAATTCAGGTAAATAATTGATTTGCAGAAAGACTGTCAATAACTACATTGACCTCTTCATGTTGAATCTTAAATTAATTGACTGGAATAATTCTTGTCATAACACTAATAATAATAACAACAACAATAATAATAATAATAATAATAATAATAATAATAATAATAATAATAATAATATGACAAAAATGCAATCTTTTTTCAAACTGTTTAGAAAAATAAAACTATCCCTAACTCTGATACTGCCCTTAACCCTAAACCTATACATTATCTTACATAAAAACCTTTACATATCAGCCCCACCATACAAGACATTTGGACACACTTCTCATGCAATACACACATGCACAACACATACTTTCCTCTTACATTGGACTTACTTTAGCCTTGACCCACAAACACTTGCACGTCTACTTCCACCCTCATGCCAAAATTTTTTGTATAAATGTCAGCTTTGGTATTAACATACAGATCCACTTACTGTGTCTGAAAGCACATTCCTGTGCATACCAAACCTTCAATATTTCAAAGTCCAGTGAACTCAGCACTCGACATTGACAGCACTTCATTGTGTCAGCAAAAGTGGCAGGCGGCAGCTGACACAGTGAATTGCTCCTCCTCCTCCTTAATAGTCTAAAGGACCAATGTCTCTTCATTTCTGCATTGTCATTCAAGGCACCCACAGGAAGTACCCTTCAATTAGTAGTTGGCAGCTCTATCCCTAAAAGCAAAGAAACAACCTTGCACATATATGTTGACACTGTTGATTACTCTTCATTATTCATCCAGGGCCACCACAATACAGAACTCCATTAATTCAACAAAATTCTCTCAGTATAATATGCTCTCTTCCCACTAATATGTACAAGAGGACAGCAAATCCCCTGGCTAAGAAATAACATCAAATATGTAATATACAGTGACAAGATGGATAAATTGAAAACTTTGAAATTTGTTCCCCTATGCCATCAGGTAATGAGCTAAACTTTCATTATTGATCGGGTAACTAATAGCAAATATGGTTATGGCATATTTAAAGCTTCATGGGATAGCTGTTCATACTAAAAGTTCAAAGATGAAATCTTCTTGCCGAATCATGTAATATCTTTTGCAAACGTAGTATAAGCCATCCTTCTTTCAGTCTAAGCTATGTTAACCTCTCAACTGTACAGATTTTCACAGAATGTTCGGATTTGTGGTTCATATTTTTGGCCTGTTCCTCTTTTTTCCTGGCAAATCAGTGGGATGATCTCAGGATTGAAGTCACTAAATAATGGCATACATTTGAGTTTCAGACTTCAAATTCTTCAAAAATGTATATTAAAACAAATCCTGTTACTCTAGCAACTTTCTAAGTTTTTAAGAGCAATATTTGAAATATGTCCCTATTTGTACTGCCATTTTGTCAAGCTTTGTCCAGATTATTTGCATTAACAGGTTGAGAGGTAACAAATTTTGTAGATGGAATCAAAATTCAGAACACACATGCATTTTAAGAGCACAATGTTAGCTTTCATCATCATGACTAAAGCAAGGAATATTGCACTTTTTATATCAAACTTTATTGAGGAAGTGACCTTTTCTATTTATAGATGATTTAGCTTACCCTTTTTCTAAAAGCACTATTAGACAAAGTTGTTAGGCAATTCAGCAATGAATCTCATATTTGCTAAAACAAGTTTTGATTAATGCTTAGACAGCTATAAACATTCTAAATGTTGTTTATCCAGTTATCACAAAGCACACTTTCAATGTCTTCTGCTAAATACTACACTTGAATAAAAAATGTTATTAATGTTGTGTGTCCTTAATTCAAATGCTAAAGGCCATGGAGCTAAAGTAAAATGAGGTGCCATCTCAAAATAAACAGCTTTTTGGAGTGCTGTTTTTAAAATCTGATGCTTTTGTATATACATCGCTAAATTATTTTGTTCCATGGTAACTAGAAGAATAAATGTAAAAACAGCAAAGGTAGTAAAATGTCTGCACAGGATTTTATTGCCCTTTAAATGCTAAGGTCCCAAATAATTTGTTGCTCCTGGAAGGGCATCAAACATTTACAGAGTTCTTTAATGAAAACATGGATTCTTTAACAAAAGAAAAGTGTAGTGTTCTTCACTTCTCTAAGGAAACATGAAATTACAGCTAATGACATTTCCTCACTCAAATTCATAGTAAATCAAGTCATGTTAATAACAAAGCTATTACTTGTTTGCCTCTAAGTCATTTTGAAATCTAAGTCACAATTCATTTCATTAAACACAGCTATACAAGTATAAGGATGATTGCAGCACACTATTTTCATATTCAGTGTTAACTAGTTATGATCATTCAAGCACAGCTGTCTTTTCAGGCATGACTCATCAGCAGAAGTTTGGTGAAGTGAATTGCTCATGATCATAGGCTATGCAAGAGGAGGACGAGGGAATCAATCCCAGGGTGGTAATATACAATTGTATAATATCTCATAAGCTTAACTGTCTTCTATAAGAGAAGCAGGCTCCCATGTAATATTCATGCAAGAATGAATAATATGAAAGATTGAAATTTTAGGTGAAACCAAGCAATGCTTTGCATACAAGATGAGTATACATGAGGAACTGACTCTTTCTATTTCTCCAGAGTAATACTAGTTAAAAAGGAATAGCAAAACAAATGTATGGTTATTTAACAGTTAATTAAAGAAACAGTGTCTCAGTTAAGGAATAAAATGCTTGATATGCAAGTTGATTTTTTATTTTACATCAGTTTTTTTCTAATAATGTGTTAAACAACACAAAATATTACCTAGACATATTTCTAACAAAATGTTATAACACAATATACTTAAACTTAAAAATTGCTTAAGAGACCCTTTTTTCTAAGATGTGAGGCAATTAGAATATGGAAAACAGACTCAGGCAAAATTTAACATGTTCCTGGTATATGCTACAACTGAGAAATTTACATTACGTAGTAGTGGTAACATTTATATTTAAATAGTAAAACGCACCTGCATATTTGATAGAAGCTGGGATGTACATATTTCATTTTAGTTTTATGAGAATGTAATAGATGGAACCTTCCTTCTGAATCTTTTATAGTTACAAAAAAACTGGAAGCTATACAACAGATAACAGTGCTCTAACACAGAAATACAGACATTTGTAAGGGCAGTAGATTGATGTCTATGTCTGTATATGTGTAAGGCTTACACACATCTCATTAATGTGCAATATAATGAAATTTCAAAGTTGTAACTGGTGTAATTGGTACGTAGCACAATCCCATTTGGCTGACCACTCAACACCTAACATGAAGTGCAGAAGAAAAAAAACTTGAGTGCAGCAAAGAGTTATGATTTTCCATGTTGCTATTTTCTCGGTTCAGTGCAGCTTTTTTCCTTAACTGACTTTTTTTTTACCACAGCCTCAATTTTAAAAGTTAAAGCATATGCGGTTCTGTAGTGTTTACTGCTGCTTGGCTGATTAAATGATTATTGCAACTCACACACAGCGTCTATTAGAGCATGAGCAGACTGGATCTTCCTCCCCAGTACTGATTATACCTCCTAACAGCTTGAACACAGGACAGCCACTTCCTTTATCCTACCAAATATGGCTTAAACCAACCTGTGATACCTATCTAAATTGCATCTATGTGTGTATTGTATACACACACACACACACACATATATATATATATATATATATATATATATATATATATATATATATTAGTGCAAAAAATGATAATTGAAAACGAAAACTTTTGCTGTGCTGGAAGAAACAAGGAGGCTGCTAGTAGGCTTAACAATGTCTTTATTCACAGTAACCAAACCATAGTTGTGAACCATTTACATTTTGACCGTTTTCATTCATTTTACGATAGCGATCAAACTTTTTCAGAAAATGATGTGGTACAGTATTATGAGTTGAAAAGCAGTTAAGCAGTGTGGCAATTGAAATGGGGGTAGGCTTGGGTTTCTACCTGTTCCATTTCAGGATGCTCTTAATGTTTAAATGATCAGTGAGCCCTGGGAGTGTGTCTACTCTAAGAAGGATGTGTCGCCTGAGTTCCTTGACTTGAAGCAAGTTGTCAGTGTTGCTGAAGGGGTCAATGTCTTCCTCTATGGCTGTGAAGTGGAATTGTGTGAATTGGGTGGCAAGCCAGGCAATACCTAGCTAGTGCACTGTGAGGCTATTGGTTCTGAATGGCTTTTGCATGCTCCTTAATCCTGATCCTCAGTTTTCATGTTGTTTTCCCAATGTCGTATGCTTCACATTTTGAGCATACTGTGAGATACACTACATTGGGGCTTTGACAGTTTAAATGGCCACTAATGTGAATGACAAAATGTGGACCTTTGAGTTTCACCTGGGGAGGAGATGACATAATTCGACCAATGGCAGTGCCCACATTGGTGCATTCCTGAGGATGTGTCAGGGGTGTACATTTGGAGACCCTTTTTTCATTTGAAGGTGGCTTTGAGGGACTTGCTGCACTTGTAGCTGAAGCTGGGTTGGGTCCCTAAGGCTTGGGTCAACTTGGGGTGCTCACTGAAGAGCGACCATTTTTTTTTAAGGATACCTCTAATACTTTGGGTGTCAAGTGAAATGGTAATGGGGAATATGAGGTATTGGTCTTCTGTGATCTTCCCCATAGATAGGTATAGATATATAGATACATACTTGCACACATGTGTACACGCACACACATACACACTGTAAAAGTACACTTTTGATATGGCATTATATAAAACATAAAATAAAAAACATGATTATTGTTTGTATCTAATATGGAAAGAAAAATAACACTTCTTAGCGTCTCATTTTAAAAAGAAAATTAAAATAACTACCATTTTTGGCTTTTCTGTCACAAAATGTCAGCTTTTCAATTCCACAAAACAGTCCTTTTCTAGTATCTTGCACAGTCAGCATAGAGCCTTCAAGCTCCAGAAAGTAGTCTCTCTCAGGATGTTTAAGCTGTATGTCTCACCTTGACCTCAATTTCTGCTCAGTGTAACAGGTACTACTCTTGTTTCTTTCCATGTTGTAAACCAGGCAAATATGACATACACAATGCTTCCAATGCATTCCTTCTTGTTGATTTCTAACTTCTAGAAGGCCTTGAGACTTGAAATCTCATTTTTAGCATGCAAAATGGTATTTATGGGGTCATTATTAACTAACACAGAATATTTCCAGAAATAAATCTTGAGAGAATGTTCCACACTCCACACTACAGCACATGTCAAACATAGTACCCCCCTTTCCATATTGAACCTGTTAAAACTATGACCATCTAAGTACAAAACATAGGGTTTTATACTCATAACAATGCATTGTAGACCCCCATAAGCAATCATCATTTTAGTTGGCTTGGCTGTGCTAGTATGTCCCTGTATATTGAAAGAGTTGGAAGGACAGTTTTCACTGGCACAACTTTGTATTGCATTCTGTCTGCCACTGAACCACTGTAATGAGCAGGATCAGTTAAAATGAAGTAGCTCCCTAACAAGTAGCATGTCAAAGAAAGCTAGACCCTGTCTTTCAGTGGATGAGGATCTTCTTCCTGTATTGCTTAACTTCCTGCTAATACAGTACAAAGGGTGCTCCTCACTTTGAATACCTTGAGATATACTGGCCCCAAATGTACCTCTTATGTATTAGTATATAACATAGATTCTTTAGCAAAATCAAAAGTTTACTTACAGATTCATAATGCATTTAGTTCATTAAACAAATTATCTGCCTCATTATACCTTGAGAGGAGCTTTCCCTCTTGTAATGTCTTCTGAGGTCAGCACTGCACTGCATGTGTTTCTACAGAGTACACAGCTGCATTTATGTAGCTGTTTACATACTGACATAGTGTGGTGTTGTATGTTTATGTACATTCAGGGGAATTAACTGGGTTTGAGTCATTGGAGACTACATAGTGAGACATATTGATGTCCCTTTCACCAGTTGCTTATCAGGGATAAGGATCCACCATATTACACATGTACTCAGGTCACTGGACAACAAGTGCCAGTATGACTCAGTCATAGTCCATGTGGGTGTAAATGACCTGAGACATACCTCCCTAAACTATATGAAGAAAGACATCATGGAGCTCTTGGATTATGCATCCCAAGCTGGTGTATGCCTAGCACTGAGTAGCATTTTGCTTTCTGCAAGACTGTCTCCATAAAACAAACAGAAGATGACTGACTTCAATAATTGGTTTAGTTTCTAGTGTCATTCAAACTGGGTGTAATATTTAACAGCATGGAAAAAAGATTACCAACAGACCATGCTGCTTTGCCATGGATGGTCTGCACCTTTCTCTTCTAAGCTTTCTAATACTAGCTAAAACATTGTCCTCCCCATAGTGTTTTGTTTTTAGGCAATGACAAACTGAAAGTGCTTCTAACATAGCAAAAAAAGTCAAGAAAATCTAAAAGTGTTACTGTGCAATGTTAGATGTCTAAACAAGAAACTCCACTGCCTACAAGCTCTCCTCACCCTAGAGAATGTTGATGTCCATGCATGCACTGAAACACGGTTTATAGTCATGAAGAGCATACCAGCAGTGCAAGATTATAATGCCTTCTGCACATTTAGGCCAGCTAATACGCAGACAGGGACTAAAGGTGGAGGGGTCAAGATTTACATAAAAAATAAATATACCTCAAGGCTGGCCAAACAGGATAATGTACTTGAGCTTCTCCCTATTCAAATCACCATACACAAAACCAGATACAACTTCTTTGCAAATTATAAGTCCCCCTCTATGACCCAGGAAACCCATAACATATATTTAATCTTATTAGAAACACTCACCATCCAACCTAATATCATATTCAAGGTTGAATTTAATTACCTTATTAACTGGGAATCATATATGACACCAAACATGCATGCACAGAGATTTTTGGATGCTGTAAACACAAACTTTCTGGACCAGACTGTCAATATACTGACCATGGGTGCAAACATACTAGATCGGGTCCTCACTAATATGGGGGAATGCTGCACACCCTCCTTGTGTAATGTCATCTCTGGTTAGGTCAGAGCACAAAACCATCTCCCCTGAAGTAAAAATAAAACCTAGAACCCCAGCTAACTCTTGGAATGTTCAATAACTACTCTAAGGCTAACTTTCTATTATTAAGTGATAACTTGGCAAAATTTCAAACCCTCATAAACCATGTGAACAGTGTTGCCTACATGTAACTGTTTAGAGAAACCTTATACAAGCATGTTAATAGCTGCACAGAGACAGTTGTGCCCACCAGGAAGAAGTACAGAACTAACTTAAAAAACAAGCCTCCATGTTGGAATTACAACATCAATAGGCTGTATAACAAAAAAGAAGAAAATTATGGCAAGGAATTGGAGACATAGCACCCAGTATGATAAAAATAATCTGATCCAACTAAACAAACAAATCAAAGGACAAATACAGTCAAATTTCAGGTAAATTTGGCCTCCCAGGCCAAGGACAACCAGAAGGCATTCTTTATGTCTGCAACCTCAAAAGCGATACATAATTGTGTGCAGAGCTCATTCTTAGTGGAACCATCTATAATGAGCCAAGAGATAAAGTAAACCTGCTGGCAGACAAATTCAGATCTGACATTAACAATCTCTCCCCCACAACCTCCACTCAGGAAATACCATCAAGTATAATTCCACTTACTATCCCTAGGTAACAGGTCCTCAGAGCTGTATCTGTAAGGCCAAGAGCATTGCATCGATTGGCCCAGACAATATCAGAAAATATCCCCGGATGCCTTCTAAATAGCATGAAACATGACTTATCAGTCTGTCTGGAATTTCTATTTAACTGCAGCTTCCAAACAGGCTTCATGCCTCATGAATGGAGAACAGCAACAATCATCCTTCTGTACAAAGGTAGGACATCTTTAGACACTGAAAACTATAGACCCTTAAGTTTCACTAGTCCCATATAAAAATCTATAGAAAGGATTATAATGGAAGTGATTAATAATGACACAGGAAACATCCAAACACTGGACCTATCCCAACTTGGTTTCATCAAGGGCATGCCATGCCTACTCCATTTAGTGGAATTCTTTGAAAAGGTCACCAAAGCATAGATAAGGGCAAAATGGTTCAAGCTGCCTACCTTGTCCTGGCCAATGCATTTGACACAGTACTTCACTTGGGTATTGTTGAAAAACTCAAGAGATTAGGTATAAATCCTTATGCCAGCCAGTGGAGAGCCAGTTGACTCACAGACTGGATCCAGAAAGTTAGAATTGGAGAGAGCAAGGAGAGAGTGATGGTTACTTGCTTGTCCGGTGCCAGTATCCATCAGATGACACATACCCTTAAGTCCTTGAACAACAAGTAGTGATATAACTTTGTCACAGCAAACGTGGGTATTAAGGACTGTATGAGGAGAGACATAATAAAGCCACCAAACTATGTGTCTCAGGCAGGTATGAGCCTAGCATTAAGCAGAATTCTCCTTTCATCAAGGATGATGCACAATATCAGCAAAAAAATAATTGACTTCAATAATTGGCTAAGTTTTTGGTGTCACTCAAAGGGATTCAATATTTATCAGCCTGGGAGGATATAATCAGCATAACATGCTGCTTCACCAGGGATGACCTGCATATGTCCCCTCAAGGGGTTTGTTTTTTGGCAAAGATATTGACCACTTCCATATTGCCTTTTTTGCCAGTGCCAACATAATAAACCCACCAACATAATGAAGCATGCAAAGGAAAAGGTAAAGTTGTTATTGATCAATGCCAGGAGCATAAATAAGAAACTCCACTCTCTTCAAGTCCCTCTCATCTTGGACAATGTAGAAATCTGTGTAGTGACTGAGACATGATTTAAAATGGCAGTGAACACTCTTGCTGTACAAGGCTATAACACCAACCACACCTTTAGATCAAACACTATGAATTAGCGAAAAAGGTGGAGGTATCCCAGTCATTAACCAGAATAGACTCACATCGAGGCTGGAAAAGCAGCATAATGCATTAGAGCATCTTCATGTCCAAATAACAATCTGACGTGCCCTATACCATATATTTGCTATCTAGAGAACTCCCTTTATGACCCAAGAAACCCACAACACCTACCTACAAGAATTGGAATCAGAGTGTTAAACTTAATACCATTTTCATAGGTAAGCTAAATTAATGAACAACAGACTCGGAAACCTACACACCTACTAGTGCCCTAGCACATAAGTTTTTGGAATTTGTTAATACAGATACAATTAGTCAGAGTACCCTCCAGGGGGAGCAACATCTTGGATCTGGTCCCAACTAATATGGGGGCAACTTGCATAATCTTTTCCATATCTTCATTACTTTTTAGGGCTTGATGATAAAGCTGTCTCTTTCAAAATAAAATTAAAAACAGAGACCCCTTCTACTCAAAGTACTTTTATTAACTTCTCAAAGACAAACAGCATACTCCTAAGTGATACATTGGCAAACTTGAAATCCCAACCATTGCTTCCTATGTTCAGAGATAAATACTAGGATAATGACCACAAGGGCCTAGTCATGCATCACACATCTTTGACAAGTTATGGTACCCTTGATAAGTATGAGAACCATTTATAGGCCGCTTGTGTCCATTAGAGACATATGTGCCAAACTAGAGATGAATTTCCTATTCCCCATCCAGTTCTCCAAGTTACAGTAGAATTGTGTTAGGGAAGAATTCTGCTTCACATGGATGGGGAGCCTGTTCCAGAGAAGGGTTAGTCTCTGGGGTACATACCTGTCTTTCCAAGAGGTTCTAGTTATATCAAAGACAAAGTTTAAGTCTTTAGAATGGGTTATTCTGGCACTGTCTATTTTCTGGACATGCAAGAGGTTCATCAGGATGGGGTCTCACAATGCCTTGTATGCCAGGCATAGAATTCTCCTCAACAGCCTGTAGGAGACAGAATACAGGTAGAGAGTCTTGAGGTGGTCTATAAAGGACATTTTACTTACACCCTGTATTTTTAGTGAGGAACTTCTGTGGATGTTGCATTTGTTGGATGGGCCTAGTTAGGTACATACCAAAGAAGCCCATTCTACTTAAGGATAGGGTTGATGAATGCTGGAGATAGTGAAACAATAACCTCATTGGAACTAGATGCTGTACATTTGTTTATAATTTGCACAACATAGAATGATTTCCTCAGCACCATAGACACATGATGGTCAATGGTTATATTACTGTCTATGTGTGTCCCCAAGTCCCTGACTACTGGATCAACCCTTAGGCATGTGTTGTCAATATGATAGTTATCAGTGGTAGATGGCTTCCCAAAGGAAAACATTATGCATTTCTTGGCATTTAGTTTTAGCCCATGGCTTTGACACAAGTTATTTGTCTGTGTCAGCCCTTCCTAGAAAACATCTGTGTCAATGTGGGACTCTGTAACAAACCAAGTACTTGCACAAACTCTGTACCAAAATAAGGAAACTACACTCCTTCGCTCCTCAAAAACATCCAGTAAAGAGACTGGTAACACTGGAATAACAGACTTTATTAATGAACTTAAGCTTCTTTGCAAGCTTTTCGTCAGTTTAAAATTCACTAACTTCCACAGAAACACTGAAAGCATAAAAACGGAAACAACGTCACTTAAAACACCACTCATGTAAATACCCTTTCATAATGATTAAAGCAATGCAACAAATTAACAATGTATAAAAACGCTAGAAATATTTAGAAAAAAGTATGAAAAAACATGGAACATGATTCCCTCATACTAAATACAGTATATCATACTTCTGCTTGAAATAAAAATATATAGTTAAAAATCATTATAAAAATCGCAACACATCCGTCCATGATATCCCACTAGTTAAATCTAATAGTATTCTGTTGAACAATAAATATATAATCCCTAGTACTGATGAAGTTGAAATAAAGTGAAAACAACAATAAAAGGAAACAGAATAAATATTGCTACGACCTATCTCATGAGGCTCTTTAATCTCAATATGCAAGAAATAGACAACCTATCGTTGATACCCGGGTGGTGGCAGGCATCCAGTCTTAGTTGCCATAGCAGCTCTCTTCCCTCTAAAATGAGAGAATCAATGGCACCCCTGCCATCCGATCTAACATGATCAATGATAGTAAATGAGAAAAGGTGGGAAGGATTTTCCTTTACGTGTTTTGCCAATGCATTTTCTACCTTACCTTTTCTAATTGCGTATGTATGTTCGTAGATACACTCATTTAGTTTTCTTTTGGTCTTGCCGATGTAGAAAACTGGGCAATGAGAACACCGGGCTAAATAAACAACTCCTGAACTGGTACAGTTGAATCTACCTTGAATAGTATATCTAAATTCTCTGATGACAAAAGATGAGCCCACTATAATAAACTTACAATACCGGCACATGTTACATTTATACATGCCAGATCTTGCCAACATAGGCTCATACTGGGACTCTAAGATATTTTTTAGGTTTGTACCCCTCCTGAATGTTATTTTGGGGAATTCCCTTGCATTTGCTCTACACAGCCCATCTTGCATGATATAACTCCAGTTCTTATAAATAATAGAAATAATATCCTTTACATCCACATTATATGTGAGAAAATGACTAAAGGGGTGGATTGTCTTGCTAGCTTTAACTGCTGGACTTGTATTCTCACTGGTATTGGAAGAATTTAATTTGGGAACATAAAAACCTGACACCAGCTTATTATGGACTTCACAAACCAAGTCCAAAATTAGATCACCTGGGTACCCTCTCCTTAAGAAAAGACTCTCCATGAATTTACATTCATTAACAAAATCACTATCTCGAGTCACCATTCTTGCAGTTGCCCCTTAATGATCGATTTCTTTTGAGAAAAAGGGCTATTTTTTAACTATAGATGTGAGGGATTTATATTCTTCTATCCCTCATACATTGGCACTGGATTGGATTCCGATTTTGAAGAATGTTAAAGGAGCACCCAAGGAGGAAATACAATTGGTGAGCAAATTGCTGGATATAATTTTATCCAACAATTACGTATCCTTTAACAACAAATACTATTTACAGAAAATCGGGGTAACTATGGGTTCTCCATACAGTGCTAATGTAGCAAACTTGGGGATGGCATTTTGGGAGAGGGAATATGTATTTACATATCCTCTGTTTCAGGAAAAGGTATTGTTATATACACGCTTTTTGGATGATATTTTTATCATCCTAAAAGGAGAAATAACTACAGTGGATCTACTTTTAAATCACTTCAACTCTTCTACTGATTTCTTAAAATTCACTTTCAGCGTGGAAAGTGGCAGAATTTCTTATTTGGATGTTGATCTTTCTAAAGAGAGGGAAACTAATCGTTACATAGCTAGAATACATCGCAAAGAAACATCCTCTAACAGCTACCTCCAATTTAGCATTTGTCACCCTTTTTCTCAAAAGAAATCGATCATTAAGGGGCAACTGGTGAGGGCTGCGAGAATGGTGAGGTGTATCTGTATGTCTTGCAGTGGAGTCACCAATAATTAGAATATTTGTTTGGGCAGATGCCTGCTTTACAGGCTTGGCATCCATGACATTGGGACTCTTTGTGTTTTGTGAAGTGGTAAGCTTAACTTGCTGAGTGTGCTTTGTGTTGGGGATGTGTTTTGAAGGTCTTTTAGGTTTAAGTAAATTAATCTTTAAAACCGTGGCATATAATTGATTATGTACATTGTGATGGCCTTAGTGAGGTGTGGTGTGTGATGTACTGCTGACAGTTTTGGAGTCTGAGTTTACTGTGTGTGAGATTTTTGCCTCCAGGGCTATCATATATATGTACATCTCTCACTCGCTGTGTTCTGCTGTTTGAGAAGTAGATGATCATCAGACAGCATGAGACAATTTGTATACAGCCAGTACATAATCATCATAATCAGGCTGGCTACAGAAGTTGTGGGAAAGTGTAGGCCCATGGTTTCAACAGGAATGTCCTGTAGCTTAGACTTTGCTTTTACCTGAGTTCTTTCATTGACGCTACCACAACCAGGCTTAAAATTCAGAATGTTTCTGCTTATCTGCTCTGGTTTATCTTAGCGTTCTGAAAATATGCAAATGAAAGGCAACATTATTGTACTATTTATGATAATTTTTGATTACATTTATCTGATTATTATCCATAACTAAGAAGTTATCAGCCTAAGAAAATCCAGTATTCATAACATTTTAGATGTCATAGCTGTAAATATTGCTATAATAGTGCAACACATGAAATGTTGGCATTCACTGGGTATTGAAGACATGATTTCCCTAATATGGCTATTGCCTATAAAAGTCCATTAAAATTATGAAGTATTTACTTTACTCTTACAAAATACATTGCTAGATAACTGATTGCAGTATAAAAATAAACATTTTAAGCATCACTATTTTTTCACCAAGTAGTAAAAAGTATTAATGCACTAATTCTGAAGTATGCTAAATAAAACAAGGGAAACAAAAGAAAAACTTTTTGTGAACTTCTAAAATATTCAGTTTTTGAAAATAAAATAGTTAGATGGAAACCATTAACACCAGATATGGAGAGTTTTAACTTGACATATTCATGTGTTTGTATTTTTCATACATTGACTATACTGTGTAGACAAAACAGGTCATGTTAATATGTATTCCTTTTTTAGAAGATGGCTGTGAAGGTGTACTATACATACATTTAGAAACATAAATAAAAACATTGAATATTTATAAAATAAATTGCATACACAGTACATGTGGAGGAGACCACGGAAAATAACAATTATGCAGTGAGTAATAATGGTTAAGAGTATAACACAATGCTTATCTTACCACATTAGTATTCTAAAGCATGAACAGTGATTGGAGAATACCAGTTTGGATCTCTGCTTAAACTGGTTATTAGCAAATTAAGTCTGAATGACAGCAGCTGCTAAAGTTCCACCACATTTTGAAGACACCCAGGATAAAAAAAAAAACATATCCAGTGACCTTCATCAAAGAAATGACATACAAGGAGTACATCCAGCCATGTTGCATTACCTTTCAACTATTTCTGCACTCAGCCATGGACAAGCAGTGCCAATACAGTTTACACAGAAAGTATACCAAACATCTGATACTGAGGACAATCACTGGATGACTAAAATGCTGTCTTTAATAAATAAGTCAAATTAAAAAGCAAGCTGACTAAATTCTAAGCTGCACTTGCTACTTTCATGAGTTTCACAGCTATACTCCAAATAAATAGAATGTTCTTCATTCATTCTACTTCTTTAGAAACAAATATTTCAAGTGTGGGCATTAATGCCCTTCTAGCTTGCCAATATACTAAACACTAGTTCCCATAATAAGTGTCCAAGCTTGGGTTTCTAATACCATGATGGGAATGGACCCAATTCCTAAGTCAAAGTATGATTCAAGTTCATGAAATTAGTATTGTTTTAATCTTTGACGTCAGCCAAAAGTGCTCTTCGCAGCACCCGCAATGTGCCCAGTAATGACTCCTTCTGCAATTTGTATGGAGTTACATGTATGGATAACTCATCTAAATACGATTGTAAATTTTTTTTTTAAGACCCATTGCTCCTACTTCTATTGGAACTGTCTGGGTATCTTTCTTCCACATTGTTCTCATTTCTGCCTGCAGATCCTGATATTTTATGACTTTGTGTCTCTCTGTATGCAAGACACTGTATTCAATGGGTGTGGCAATTTCAATGATCAATGCTAAACTTGACTTCTTTTCTTGGTCCACTATATCCAGTTTTCTAGCATCTATCTTTTGAACTGTTGGTAATGCATGATCCCATGTGATGTAGACTTCTTCATTTTCTATGATGCTTTGTGGATCATGTTTCCAGTGTTTTTTAGCCCCTTCAATACCATAATGTTTGCACAATCCCCAGTGCAACAGTCTTGCCATATTATTATGCCTTTCAGTATGCAGTCCTTCTGCCATTAATATGTCGCAACCAGCAACGAGGTGTGCAACTGTTTCCAATTCGGTTTTACAAAACCTACATTTGTCTGTTTCTCCCACATGTTCAATGGACTTTATAAACCAGCATGTATGCGGCCCACTATCTTGGGCCACCAATATTAACCTTTCACCTCTTGGCTTGAATTCACCTTTCCTTAACCATTCCTGCATTCATTCCCGATAAACATGAGGTTCTTCCAGAAGTTTTCTATACTTGCAACTATATTTATGCTTTTATCACATTTCTTCCCTTCTCTTCTGATCCTTCACCTTATATTCTTTCTTTTGTTTTTTGGCATATTCAATTGATGCCTGATTTTTATCTACTTCTGGTTTGATTTCCATTCATGCTTGATGCCGATATGCTTCTGCTAGATTAAGCAGAGTAGTCATCTTAGATTTATTCTCCTCATGTTTCAAAACTTTCACTATGTTTGGGTCTTGTGAGGTCAGCAGATAAGTGTGGAATCCCATGATTGCAGAACTATACATATAATCAATTTCATGGAGGCCCATCCCTTCTTCAGAACCGGGAATATATAATCGCCTTATGCACTGATTTTTATAAATAATTTGGTGAGCATGAAGCATCCCTCTTGCTTTCCTATGTAATCTATCCGGCATGTTTTGGGGCCAGTCAGTCACTCCAAAACTGTAAGTTAGGACAGGAAGAGCAAACTGGTTTATAGCTTGGATTTTGTTCCTAGATGTCAGTGCTGTTTTCAGGATTAATTTAAGTTTTCTGAAGTATTCCTTACTAAGTTTTATTCACATTTGTTTGTGTTTTATTGTTGATCCCTCATCAATTCCCAAATATTTATACACTCCTTCTTGCTCAAGTTCTTTTATATCACATTCTTGTCCCAAACTAATGTTTTCCTGGTGTTGCAGTTTTCCTGCTTTAAAAGCTGCTTTTGCAGATTTATCAAGACCAAATGACATTCTTATATCATCTGAAAAAGTGTTGACAACTTGCAGTTGTGCTTTCAGTTCCTCATCTGATGAGCTATACAATTTTAAATCATCGAAAAAGAGAAGATGAGAAGTGTTTACACTTTGTTGTTTTCTAACATCCAGATTATAGCCATGGCCTAAGCTGTTAAGTAGAGAGCTTAATGGGTTAAGGGCAAGGCAGAACAGTAGCGGTGACAAAGAGTCTCCCTGGAATATCCCTCTTTGAATTTTTATCCATGGGATAATAATTTGTCCTTATTCATGGCTTAATTGCAAAGTGGTCTGCCACTATTTCATGGTCACTGTAATGTAGGCAATTAGTGTAGGGTGTATCTTATACATTTTTAAGCACTCTTTTATCCATGAATGTGGGATACTATCAAATGCTTTTTTGTAGTCAATCCATGCCATACTTAGATTCTTCCCGATTTTACAGTTCTCCACTAAGACTTTATTTAAAAACAAATGATCCTTTGTTCCATAGGACTTTCTTTTATTGCCCTTTTGTTCTACTGCCATAATAGAGTTTTCTTCTAAATGACTATAAACTCTCTCGGCATCAATTCTTGTGCATAGTTTATACATCGGAGGAAGGCAAGTTATTGGTCTATAATTTTTAGGGTAGCTTGCAGGTTCACTCTTAAGTAGGAGCATTGTTTTTCCCTCTTGTAAACCAGGTTGGTGTTTGTTCAGGGTGTGCATATAAATAGTTCTTACTCATGGCTAAATCTTCATGTAGACATGTTAATACTTTCAGCCAAAAAATAGGTACTGCATCTGGGCCTGGGGTTTTCCAATTAAAGGCTTTTCTTAACTTTGTTTCAATCTCTCTGACTGCTACTTCATCTCATTTCATATCCTGTACCTTTAAACCTCTTATTATTTTGGTTATATCTTCTACATAGGTTGTCTGATGATTATCTAGTACTTTTTGATAGCCCAAACATTCCCAGAGGCAGTTGTCTCTAAATGCCCTATATACCTGAATAACATCTCATCTTAGATATCTGCAAAAGACACTGTACAAGTTCAGATATTTTAGTCTTTCACAATAAATTACATTTTCACATCCATGGATGCCCTTGGTATATTTCCACTGTAATCTTTCCAGTTTGCTCATGCTTGCTTTCTTATAGGGTTTCCATATTGTTATTCCATACTCAAGTTTGTCACTTTATGAATGCTTAAGATAAAGCATCTATTTTAATAGCAGAAGTTAAATACATCTGCAAAACATTAATGTATTGTGCAAATGTTAGTCTTAAAAACCATGCAGAGTTTATTATTAGAAATAAATATGAGTGACTTCCCAAATAAAATGTAGCACAATCTAAATCAATGATGCAAAAGTCCAAATTATTATGCTTTTATATAACTGCCATTAGACACCATTATATACACATTATCATTCCCTAAACGCACAAGACACACACACACAGACACACACAGATAGACACACACACACACACACACACACACACACACACACACACACACACACACACACACACACACAAGCAAACACTATACACTATATTAGGGCATAAAATATACCTTTCGTAAAAATTAAACACAAAAATATATATATGCAATAGAATTATACAGTCACTACAAGTCTATTTACAAAATACGAAGTGTAACAAACTAGAGGTGATTCAACACAGACTGGACCTAGTCCACCTATGGTGTAAGGTAAAACAGGCTGGATCTTTAACCATTATAATACAGAATGGTCTGTTTGAAATTAATTTGTGTTATGCAAAGCTTTATCATAGGGTTCATAGGTATATAATAGGCTTACGACCACAGGGCCTTTATTAGCCTAGCAATGTAGCCCAAATGTATCCAACAGGTTTTTCTGCCCTAGAGGTTATTTTAAGGGGTATATGTAACCTAAGGTATGGGTGATCAAGCATTTACAGGCTGCCTGTATCAATTTGAGACATAGATGCCAGGCCAGAGGTGAATTTCCAATTTCTCATCCACTGATCCAGGTTGGTCCTGAATAAGTTTAGGTAAGAACTCTGCTTCACACAGATGGGAATCCTGTTTCAGAGTAGGGTATTCTCAAAGACACATACCTGTCCCTCCAACATATCCTATTTTTGTTGCAATGAAGGTTTAAGTCCCTAGACTGAGTAGGTCTGACTCAACTTATTTTGCAGGTAAGCAAAAGGCAAATCAGGACAGTTTTCAAGGATACCTTATTTGATAGACATATGCTGTCACTCAACAGTTTATATGAGATCTATTATATAGATATGGCTTTGAGGTGGTCCACATAGGAAATGTTGTTAATGCCCTTTATTCTCCTTGTGTTGACCCTCTTAGGATGTTTCAAATGTTGCATGTACCCTGTTTGATGAGTGTCAAACACAGTGGAACAATGACTTCCTTTGACCTTGATGACATGCTCTTGTTGATAAGATGAGCAAAATAGAATGATTTCCTTACTACCTTGGTTGAAAGTGAGTTTACTGTCTGTATGTGTCCCCAGTTTCCTGACTACTGGGTCTACTCAAAGAGCTGAGTTATCAGTAAGATAGTTTACTGGGGGCAGCCAACTTTCCAAAGGGCACTGTTATAGATTTCTTGGCATCGAGTTTTAAACATTGGCATTTGCACCAGACATTTATTTGTGTTAGCCCTTCCTGTAGGATATTAGTGACTTGGGGGAGATTCTATGACAACTCTTATTTTGCAATCATCTGTAAACTCGGTTAGCCTGGTGTTGACAATGGTATTGATTCCCAAAAATAGATGTAAAAAAGGAGTGGACTCAGCACAGAGCCCTGAGGATTCCACTTCTGACTGTCCTCTTTCTGGAGGTGGATTCCCCTATCATAACTTTCTGGGTCCTATCTAAAAGCTAGCTGGCTATCCATTGTATAACATAGAAGTTTATGCCTAATTTCATCAGTTAATTTACAATGTCTAGGTGGGATATTATATCAAATGCGTTAATCAGGTTAAAGTATGCAATATACACATATCTCTCGACTGTACAGATTTTTGCAGACTGTCCAGATTTTTGCCTCATATTTTTGTTCTGTTTTTCACAAAATTATGTTTTTCTGGCAAATTAATGGCAAATCATTAAAAACTGAAGTTAGAAAATAATGACAGACCTTTGCATTCCAGACTTCATACCCTTTCAACTTTCTAAATTTGTAAGAGTAATATTTAAAAATTGTCCCTATTTTTAGGCTTTTGTCCCTTATGGATTTGTCCAGATTTCTTGCCATAAGAGGTTGAGAGGTATCCACTTTTCCCTCATCCGTTACCTTGGTGACTTTCTCGAAGTCCATCAGGTTGAGTTCATGTGATCTGCCTTCGATGAAACCAGACTGGGCTGGATCCAGCATCTGAACATTTGCTATGTCATTATTAATCATTTCCATGATAATCTCTTTCTGTGACATTGTATATGACACTAGCCAGACTTATGGTTCTTTATTTGCTAGGATTCATTGCAGTTTTATTCATGTGACATGAAGCCTGACTGAAGGCTATGGTTAAATAGTAACTCCAGTGGTCCTGATAGGTCATGTTTCATGCTATTTATGAGGCATCTGGAGATATTACTGGGACTCATCTGTGGAATGTTCTTGGCCTTGGAAAGAGCAGTTAGGATTTGCTACCTAGTGACAGTTGGTGGGGTTATGATTGATAGCATTTCCTCTGGGGGTAGAGCTGAGGTGAGAGGGCGATAACATTGTAGCTGAATTTGTTGGCCAGTAGATTTGTTATGTATTTGTTACGGCTCCATTTGTAGTTTTTCACACTGTTGTGTTCAGCCTTTGAGGTTATGGACATAGCTAAAAAAAAAGTCCTACAGTTGCACTTGGTATGGGAGGCTATTTTTACCTCAGATGTGGCTTTGCTAGACTTGACTTCCTCTTGAGTTGTTTGTTTAGATTGTTATGAGAGTTCTTAGCCTGCTGGGCATTGCACTTTCTAATTTTCACTATGAATGTCTTACTTTTGTTGTACAGTTTACTGATGTTTGAATTCTGTCAGTGGTTTGTTTTTTATGTTTGTTCTGAGCTTATTCCTGGTGGGCACAGCTGTCTTTACACATCTGCTAACATGATTGTACAGGATTTCTATGCACAGTTCTGCATGGATAACTATGTTCTTAGAGTTTGGGGGTGGATTGAAATTTTGCCAAGTCAGCTCTTAATAATAGGATGTTTGACTTAGAATAGCTCCTAAATGTTATGGGGTTAGCTGAGGTCCCAGATTTGACTTTTTAATTTACAGGAAAGAGCTTTATGGCCCACACATACCACAGAAAACAGTATATGGTATGTGTGTACCAGGTCTAGCATGTTTGCAACCTTAATGGGTGTATGAACATTCTGGTCATAGTTTTTCTGTTTACAAAGTCCAGAAATCTGTGAGCCTGCAAGTCTGAGATCATGTGTGCTTCCCAGTTTTGATTGTGATAGTTAAAGTCACTCATGAATATGAAATTGGTTTGAATGGTGAGTATCTCCAGTAAGTATAAATATGAGATATGGGTTTCCTGGTCATAAGGGTGACCTGTAGTTTACAAAGATATGGTATGGGACTTTGTCTGTCATAATTTGGATATGAAGAACCTCAAGTGTTTTGTCCTGTTTGACCAGTCTTGAAGTGAATTTGTTATTGATGTAGTTGGGGACACCTCCTTAGTCCCTGCCTAAATGTTGCTAGCCTAAATGTGTGTAAGGCATTGTGTCTCTGCACTACCAGGGTGCTCTATGTAGCTTTAAACCATGTCTCAGTAATTGCACATATGTCTACATTCTCCAGGATGAGCAGAGTTTGGAGAGAATGGTCTTGTTTAAGATCCTGCCAATTAGGCGTAATTTTTTAGATCCCTTTGGGTAGGTTTTGCTATGTCGGAAGGTTTGCAA
Organism: Protopterus annectens; assembly: GCF_019279795.1. NCBI lineage: Eukaryota > Metazoa > Chordata > Ceratodontiformes > Protopteridae > Protopterus > Protopterus annectens. The sequence continues at coordinate 1,554,374,146 of NC_056733.1, forward strand.
GTTTGGCATTGCCTAAAAGAAGGCAGTATGGGTGAGTACAATGTTTTACCAATATTCAAAAGCCTAGGGAGGATAGGTACAGACCATTCTTGGCAAAGTAATGTAGTCCCCTGACCATATCCTCTCATGCCAATAAATATTTTATTACCTTAAAATGACTCCATTAGCTAAGCTAAGATAATTATTGAAGTCAATACTCTTAGGCAAAAAAAAAGTTAAGCTACTGAGATAAATACATCTCTAGACTGGTTAAAAAGACTAATTCCTTAGAGTTACTCCAAGTGCATATAGCTGTAGGAAGGACCCCTCCTCCAAGTTATTATTCATTACAGGAACACCTTCATTAACCATGATATCAACACTGCCTACTTGGATCTACTTGAGTCACTCAAAATACAACCAAACACTCTGGTTATGGGTGACTTTAACTACCCGTCCATAGACTGGGTAAATTATACATGTACTAACACTCTCGCCCAAAGGTTTTTGAACTTCGTTAACTTCAATGCCTTGGAACAGATCGTTATCACCCTCACAAGGGGCCCAAACATTCTTGATCTGCTACTCACCAATATGGGAGATCAGTGTACCACCACAAGTGTGCAGCCCTCCCAGGTGAAGTCTGATCATAAATCAGTCTTGTTCAAAATAATGATTAAATCACCCCCCCCATCCTCAGGAGAAATTAGGCTAAAATACTTCTCCAAAGTCAACTACAGTCTCTTAAGAGATGGCATTAACAGCTTCAAAGCTCCTGTCCCCACTGATGGCAAGGGCACCTATACTGGGATATACACCAATGTATAAACATCTATACAATTGTATTGACTCAGCCGTACCTGACAGGACCAAAACAGGATCTTCTAGAGAAAATAAGCCTGCCTAGTGAACATCTGCCATAAATAAGCTATACAACAAGAGGAAGAAATTACTATCTATGAACATGAAGGAACAGTCTCAAAACTGAAAGCATACCCTTCTCAGCATGAACAAGCAAATAAGACATCCTGTGAAGTCCTTTAAAGCTAACTATGAATCTAAATTAGCATCCCTAACTAAGGATAAACATTAGGCATACTGAGTATGAAATAAATTCATGGGGGGCTTACAGATGCACTGCTAGCCAGATGCAGATCACCCTTCAGCAATCTATAGGAGACTGAATAGAGAGTAAATGGCTTTAACGTGATCCTGATAAGGCAGATTTCTTGCCCCTTAGATTATTTTTGCAAGGAACCAGTCAGATTGCTCTAGTTGATGCATATGCTTGGTCAGGTACATACCAAAGGGAGCATTGTACTCTATGGATGGTCTGATAAGGGTGAGTACAGTAATGACCTCTTTGGACCTAGATGCCATGCCAGTTTAAAATGATTTCCTCACCACTGTGGCTACATGGTGGTCAAAGGTAAGGATACTGTCTATGTCACTACCCATGGCTTTGGCACAATTTGTTAGTACTCTCAGCTTGCGATCATCTACAAACTTAGGCATCAGCACTCAGCATTTGCTTCCATGTCAGAGAAATAGATGTCATAAAGGAATAGGCTCAGTGCCAAGCCCTTGGGGACTCCACTAGTGACTGTTTTCTTGGTGGAGGTGGCCTCATCTATCCTGACTACCTGGGTCCTATCAGTGAGCCAGTTGACTATACAATGGGTGATAAAAGGGAGATAAAATTACATGCCTAATTTACTGAGCTAGTCTATAATGTCTTTAAGGCCAGAGTGAGATATTGCATCAAAAGCCATTGCCGTCCTGACTGTAGACTCAAGTTGAAAAATGACTCAAGTGGACAAGAGAGGACATGCTGCAAGCTATTTAGTAAGAATCTTGGGATGTTATTGGGGCCCATTAATGTAGTGTTTTGGCCTTGGAAATTGCACTGAGGAGCTACTGCCTAGTCATGGCTGGGGAATTTTGGCATGCAGTATTTCTTTTGGTCTATTGTGGGGGGTGGGATTTCAGCTGAATCCATCAGCCAAATGGTTGTTGATAGCCTCTGGTTCAGTGTGGGGAATACCATTCACAGTAAGTTCTGCACATTGTTGCATATTGCTCTTGGTGTTAAGGATACAGCTGTAGAAAGCTTTGTGGTTGTCCTTTACCTGAGAATCTATTATTTTCTTCCAAATTTAGCCTTTGAAAATTTTATTAACCCTCTTAGCTGCCTGTTTGGATTAGTCAGGGGGCTTTGTTCTTCCCACACTTGGTCAAGATGTTTTTCTTTTACTGTCTAACTGGCTAATTTTGTGATTCCACCAGGGGGCACTTGTATTCTTCTAACATATAATTTTTCTACTTGTGAGAAATGCATCTACATCAGTAACCTGGAATCCATTCTCTCGTGTGCCACAGTCAGTACTCCTGAC